>NC_056731.1:55806054-55973554 GCF_019279795.1 Protopterus annectens
GCCTCAGGATTCCAAATCCTATAAGACTGGCAACAGAGGAGTGGTTTGTCTGTTGACTCTCCATTAATGACCAATGTTACTAGATTTAAAGTAACTGAAGATTTAAAGAGGGGATGGGGACATATTACAGTTGTAGAAGTTTGTTGTACTGGTTATACGTTCATCCTAAGTTTATGCTGTTCAGTGAAATTGATACTCGGGCTGTGCAGATCAACTCAGATAAGAGCATGTTCACGCAACCCAGTGTAAGCAGTTCAGATAAAGATGAAATAAGTAGTAGCTCATGGTGTTAAAAAATGATACCTTTCCTGAAATACAATACAGAGTACTTGGGTGGATTACCAGCTATGGAAATAGTTCTACTGCACTAAGCTCAGCACTGTGCAATAAACAAACAGGAAGAAAATAAAAGAGCCAATGAATTGTGTGTTATCAGAAGAAAAGGTGCTGTAGGCCAAATAGAAAAAAAACAGTATTAAACAAAACAAAAAAGATCAGAATGGCTAATGTACAGTTATCAATATCAGGCAAGGCAGATGTAGTTGAAAATGATGTATAAAAATAGTACAAGCAATGCACAACAGTTCCAAACACCTAAAACACCATAACGTAGTAAGCTAGGTAACTTAAATGCAAACAACTTTCCTGTTTTTTTTCTCTCTTTTACAGATGCAGCATCTAGTGAAGTTAGGTAGTTGACAACTCTACAGTCTTGTTAGGAATACAGTGCATGAGATGGGCCACACACATTAAATTTAACAGAAGAAAATAAAATAACCATTCAAATGTCAGTGTAATCTGGAACCCAAGACAACCTAGTAACCCGGTATTCATTAATCTAACTCTCACTTAAATGACTCACCTGATTCTAAGATTGTTACTGCCTTGACCATGCAGATTCACTTAAGGCAGTGATTTAAAATTAGTCACACAATATGAAGGTTGAGAAGTAAATATTCATAAAAGCACACAGCAACTCAAATAATTTTCTTAAATGTATCACATATTATTCTACACTATAATGGTTGCAGTGGTCCACACTGCAAATCTGTACTTCATGTGTGTTGTCATAGAATATGAAGGCTGAGAAGTAAATGTGCACAAAAGCACACAGCAACTCAAATAATTTTCTGAAATATATCACATATTACTGCACACTATACTGGCTGCAGTGGTCCACACTGCATAACTGTACCCCATGTGTGTTACGTGATGCAGCTGTGCAACCATTTGCTATAATGTGTGGTCACATACTAATCTGCTCATGGAAAAGTACACAGTGCTGTCCATGTATGTGCCTTATATCTACACATGATTAATCTCCTCTTCCCAGCACCTAATGTCACTACATAGCAAATAATGCAGCTACTAAACATTCCAAAACATAAATGCAAGTTATGCAAGTTAGGTAAATAAAATAATATAACTATGATAATTTGACCATAATGCATAGCAATGTGCTTCGTAGTTGCACTCTATCAGGATGGTTTCAGAAACAAAAAGGAAAATAATGCTTGACATCTTCTCCATAGAGATTAACAATAAAACTAAATCAACCTTTAATTTAAAAGAATAATACCCCATCTAATTAATGGATGCAGTTGAAACTTGCATGTTGTTATTATGAAGCTTCACATATACACTTCAAAGAAGTGACTGACATCAATTAACTAATAATTTTACCCAAGACCTCGCATGCATATGTCTAATGTTCCCTATCCCTGGCAGTCTATACTGTAATATTCCCGTAAATTGCAATGCCTAATGTTGTAACATGCATTCTTGATATCACATACTGCTATTCTTCCTTCTATGGTTCCCATTCTAATGCCATAAATAAAACAGTGACTACTTTGTTTAAATTAGTAAGTGATTCTTATTCCAGATCTGAGTTGTATAACCAATTTATGTGAAAGAATAATAATTTACTGTACTCCTCGATGCAGAATGCCCTTACAGGCATTTTGGGCATACATGGGAGAGAACTGATCAACAAAGTATCAGGCAGAAATCCAGAAAAGTGTTCTCAACAGGAAAAAAGCATATTTACATGTGACGATTCAGTTTATCCTGCAACAAATTTAATAGATCTGTTCAAAACTTATTGGTCTATCAGGGTAAATCATTTTTAGTTTCATGTTCTCAGCAAATTTTTGGCTCTCTTTCATGCTGTAAACTGTATAATTTAGAGATGGTCTAGACAAAAAAAAAGTCCTGTCTTACAGACTATTAGCTTTTCATAAAAAAAAATGTGAATTTTTCCATCAAATTTGGAATATATAGTTTCCAAGAGAATGCAGTCCACAACATCATTGTAGATGTTAAACTGCAGAATCTTACAATATTTTGCTTACCACTTTGTCTTAGTAGACCTGCATTGCATATAGCTCTGTTCACAAGATTTTTGTTTCCACAATGCACATATTTGTGTGTGTGTGTGTGTGTGTGTGTGTGTGTATTATATATACATATATATCTATATATACACATACATACACACACACACATATATATATATATATATATATATATATATATATATATATATATATAGCTGCACCGCTGCAGTAATGCTGAACATTTAAAAGCGCAAATGTTCAAAGCTTTACAAGCTGCTGGTTGCACTATATCAGAGATCACGACAGTGCAGGACAGCATATTTATCCTTTCCTCTCTGTTGTGTGAACTACGAGTTAGCATATATAATTAGCAGGAGGTGTTGGTTATGCAGGAGGGTCCCCTGCATAAAACAACAGATTTTCTCTTTCACTTTTTTGTGATTCAATCTAAAATAATCAATCTTTTTGTGCTCACTGTTATGAATGTATGTTGTTTCATCAAGTAATCATTTATAGCTATTTTAAATATGAATATATGGGTCTACTTCGACCCATTGAAATTACATTTAATTGAAGCTCACTTACCCTATCCCAGTTCTTCAAAACTTCAGTTATCCGGCATGGACTGCCAAAATCCTTTCCCTGTGAAAGGAATCACTTGGCTACCATGGTGAATTTTGCCCTTTCTTCAATGTAGTGTGAACTTTATTAAAAAACAGATAGATGAGCACATTCACCCTTAAATGAGCTTCATCAGATCACCATCTGATAGACTAACAGTCAAGTGTGTGTGTGTGCATACATATACACACACACACACACACACACACACACACATATATATATATATATATATATATATATATATATATATATATATGTGTATACATACACACACACCCAGTGTGTGCATATATAAATATATTTACAACATACTCTGTCAAATGCACAACTTGTCAAGAGAGCACATAATTTTATCTTTTAATTTAAAGTTGCATTTGTCAGCATCAGGAGATGTTGAATAGTGGCTCAGTTACTGCTGCTTTGGTGTATGAGTTGGACTTGCATGCAGGTTAAGTGGAGTTTGTTGTGCTGAAGTTTTTGGATGTCAGCTAAAAGTTTTACCACTGGGGTGGGGAGTCTGCATGCCAGTGCTTGTGGCTCAGGGTTAGAATATGGGGTACAGAAGAGATTAGGGGGTTGCTGTTGTGCTGACGTTTTTGGATATATTTTGAATGTTTTGACACTGGGGTGGGAGTGTATGCATCAGTGCTTGTGGATTAGGGTTCGAATAAGGAGTATGTAATTACATAGATTTAGTATTTGCATGTGTGGTGGTGGTGGTGGTATATGTGCCTGTCTGTGATCACCTTGTACAGTGGTACTGCTTGGGAAAATATGTAGGGCTGAGATGTAGAGGTAGTGACAGGGTGAGGGTAAAGGTTAGCACACATGAATGAAATTTTGAGAAATGGGAAAAAAAAGTGGCAGCTGTGATTATTGCCAACATGATGTCTAAAAAGACGTCCTCATGACATGATGGTGATACTGTCTTGGTACCTCATCATCCAAACAAACACTTCTATAAGACAAATCCCAAGAATCTGAAAGGTCAAACTTGCTTTTGTTATGCTTGTCATGAGGGGGAAATGAACCAAATATGGAGCTGTGGTGACATACATGTGTGATGATATGGACAACTGCCAGCATAGCCACGCTGGAGTTTTGTAAAGTGATACATCCTTTGAATATCAAACTGATTTATACAAGATGAATGTGTTACAAATGTATTAAAACTGTATGTTATTTGTATTTCAAACTGCTTTGTACAGATGCTTGTGCTGAAAATGTATTTGTGAGGTTTGCTTGTGTTAAAATGTATCAACTATGCATCCTGCTGAAATGAAAAGAAATGTGCATGCATTATTGCAACTGAATTAATTGTATATGTTTTAATAACGGACACTGGGACAGCAAATGTTAACTTTAAAGGGGAATCGCACCCAAAAGCTGAAAAAATATATGTTTTTCAGCAAACCTTGAACTTTTCTGCATTGATAATGCCTCTGTATCAAAGTAAATGGTTACTGTTATTTTCTAATTTGTTATGCCCCACAATGATCAGAAGGAGGCTGCCATGCCTAGTATTACTCTGTTTTACAGTCAATGGCTTTGCCTTCCTTATGTCATGTTAGAGGGACAGAAAGAAATGCTTAAGATGAAGGGATCATTTACTGTAGTTTCCTCCCTCATCAGTTAACAACATTGCTGTGACTGCTTATGTTTCACTGTCAGCATCAATCCACATTTTTAATTACTTTGCTTCTTTTGATTTTTATTAGTGGCCATCTCTGTTGCAGCGCTTCAAGGAATGTTTGAATGAGAGGCTTGAAAATGCAGCCGAGTTAACTATTCTTTTCAAAGTAACAACTGTAGTTCAGTTTTCAAGGGAGAAATCTGACCCCTGTGATTAATAGGTGTTACTTGGGCTGAAATTGATTGTTTTGCATTCACAGTTTTAAATATTTTGTCTAGAATTAAAGCTTTTGATGTTATTCTTCTTCCCCAACTCCAGAAGAAACATGCACTTTTGCAGAAATTACAGTGTAAAACTGCAAAATCATATAGTAACAGAAAGCATGAAAGATTAAAATATTTGCTTTCTTTGATAAATCTAACCCCTGTGATTCACAGTTTTAAATATTTTGGCTAGTATTAAAGTCTTTGATGTTAATCTTCTTCCTCAACTCCAGAAGAAACATGCACTTTTGCAGAAATTACAGTGTAAAACTGCAAAATCATATACTGACAGAAAGCAAGAAATATTAAAATATTTGCTTTCTTTCTTTGTGGCACTGAGATTTATTACAAGGAAAAACATTTGTATCTGAAAACTAAGCTTGACAGCCCTGAATTTGTTCAGACTCCAGGCTACACTGTTTATCTGATTTGTGATACTGGCAATCTGTAACTGATTAGTCACATTTGAATGTCATTGTTTTCTTAATGGCTCTGCTGTTCTGATAATTGACCTAACTTAATTATTGTACCATTCTTAGTAGCTGCTGTGATGTAACAAATGAGACAAATGCAGGAAAGAAAGAAAAACATAATTTTTAAACTATGTTTTTGTCTATATGTGAAGTATTTAGTTTTGGATTACAGGGAAGGAAAAAAAAACTTTTTGGAAAGAAAAACTTGACTTTTGGGCAGAGTACTTCTTTAACAAAAATAAGGGAAATGTAAATGAGCTGTTAAATTATTAGAACGTCACCCCACAGTGCTGAATAGGACCAGAGACTCTGGGTCTGAGAAACAGCCTTTGTTCATTAGCTCAGTGAAAACAGAGCAGGCCCCAAGCATTGTCATAAACATTTGAATGTGTACTGTGGCCATCTGTGCTAAATTCCTGTCTCAGCCTCAAAGGTGAATACTGTGAGAACCCAGAGTCATGTGACCAGATGAGGTCATTCTGCCAGCCCTCTTGGAAATTATATTTTAGATATTACAAAGAGAAATCTTAGAGTATTAAGTATTCTGTTTGGTAACCTGACATGAAAGACCCCCACCCACAGCATCTTGCCTTGCAGTAGTAAGTAACTTAACTAGGGAACAGTAATTCTCTTAGATTCAGTCAGGAATATAGTGAAGCTTAGTTTAGAGAGTATTTTTCTTTATTTGTACGAGTCTGCCCATCAATGATAATTTCAATATTTTCTGTATTTGAACTGTAAATATATATTCAGTATTTTCATGCTCTTTTACTATTTATTATTAAATAAATGTAAAACTTGTATTGTGGTTGGTCCTTGTAGAAAGTAGCTAACCTTTGAGAGTAGGTTCATAGGTGTGTACTAGGCCAACAGCCCTGGAGCCTTTACAAGCCTAGCCCACAGAAGTGCCCTGGCATTGTGGTGCCCGATGTTAATTCCCAGTGCCTCTATCAAATAGAGCCACTGGAGTGATCCCTGAGGTGAACTTCCTATTTCCCATCCACACATAAAAGATTCCTCTTGAAAAGGGCCAGTGAGGTGCTCTGCTTGACATGTATGGGAAGTCTATTCCAGAGCATGGTCAGTCTCTGGGTTATGAACCTATCCCTCCAACATGTTCTATTGATTGTGGTAATGAGGTTGAGGTCCCTGGAGCTTGTGGTGCAGAGGAATTGGGATTTCTTTAAGTGTAACATTTCTAACAGAGCTGGGTCAGACATGGCTTTGTATGTCGGGCAGAGATTGCCTCTTAATAGTCAGGAGGTACTTTTTTGGCCTTTCCAGCTGTTGCAGGTGTTTAGTGAGGTACATGCCAAATGGGGCATTATACTTGAAGACTGGTCTAATGAGGGAAGAGTAGATAGAGATGATGACCTCTTTCTTCCTCGATGCAAAACCCTTGGTAATGAGATGTGCTACATAGAAGGTCTTTCTGACCATAGTGGCAATGAGGTGGTCGAAGTAGAGGTTGCTGTTAAACTGTGTCCCCAGATCTCTTATAACACCTTCAGTGTTTTGTGGGCTACCATCAATGTGGTAATTAGTGGGAATTGAGTTTTTCCCAATGGGAATGATTAAGCATTTTATGGCATTAAGCTTAAGGCCATGGTTTTGATACCAGTTGTTGGTCTCAGTAAGCCTTTTCTGTAGGAAGTCTACATCACATGGGGAGTTAATAATGGCTCCCAGCTTGCAATCGTCAGTGAACTTGGTTAGCCAGAGTTCCTCCGTGTTGGCCTGGACTTCTGAGAAGTAGATGCCAAACAGGAGAGGACCCAGGACTGATCCCTGTGGGACGTCACTCATGACTGCTTGACAGTCTGACTTGGAGTCTGCTACTTTCACACTGTGGGTTCTATCTGTGAGCCAATTTGTAACCTATCTAGTGATATAGGGTTTGATGCCTAGTTTGGTGAGTATCAATAATTACTGAGTGCGAAATGGTATCAAAGGCCTTGGCCAGATCAAGGTAGGCTGCATGAACTGCCTTGCACTTATCCACAGCTCTGGTGACTAACTCAAAGAAGTCAACCAGGTTGAGCAGGCATGCTCTACCCTTCACAAAACCAAATTGCGTGGAGCCACCTTATATTTATTTGGTGACACTGTGTTGGCCACTCCAGAAGGCCTAGCCATCTTGGTGAACTACTCTCATTTGTACTAGTATTAATATTACACAGTACAATTGGACACCGTTTGTTAAGGGCCTTAAAGTAGCTGATAATGGAGTATCTGGTGGTATACCTCTTAACCTGGAAACATCAAAAATCTGAAAAAAGGCCCATGAAAAGTAGGTACAACTGGCCAAAAATTGGGATGTAGATTAGCATAAAATGTGCAGACATAATCATGTAACCCCACCCAGTACAATGGAATTGTGAGATACCAACATGAAGATTAAATCACTAAATAATAATAAATAATGGCAGACATTTGAATTTTCAGCCTTCATATTCCTCAGAAAATACATGATGCAAAAATTTGTTACTCTAGCAACTATCTGAATTTACAGAACCAATATTTAAAATCTGTCCCTATTTTCGGACCTTTGTTCTACCATTATTTTTGGCTTTGTCCATACTTCTTGCTCTGACAGATTGAGAGGTATGTATGGGGCATTTTCCTAATGAATACATGACTTTTGGCAGTTGTAAAAGGGTACTTCTTCCATTTTTAAATGTACTTACTAAGATTGTTAACAATGGTATTGGAATGATCCCGAGTGGACCATTTCTGCCACAACTTGGAAAATACAAGTTTTAAGGACATGAATTGGCACAAATATCATCCCTATATCATAGCAGTTAATTAAAGAAGTAACATATAGTGACACTTGTTGCACGCAAATGCACACATTTTGTTTGTATATAATTTTAAAAAACTGCTTTAGGAATATTGATGCCTGCAAAGTAAAACACAAAACTTAAAGTTGTAAAAAGCAGTTACAGTCAATTAGCCTACTCATGAAGCTCTGACAGATGCCGGCCAGCCCAACAACCTTATGCACTGGTCAAAACAATGGTTATTCTAGGATTTTAATACAGCTCCAAGAAATTGCCAAACTCGGTGAGTATTACCAATGTGGTGAACCCAAGAGATTAAAAAAAACATACAAAATAAATGAATATAAAAAGGTCCCAGAATGAAACTAGTGTCTTAGTGAAGCATAAAATAAACAATGGAAGAACAGAAAATAGCTTAAGATTAAACATTGAAATTAAAATGCATAAAACAACATGCGGTGGGGCAGCTTTCCTGCTCTCCAGGCACAAAGAGGGATGAGGGAATGAAACAAACAATGAAATAATAACAGCAGTAGTAAGTTCCACTGTCAGCTCCCAGAGGTACAGTGCAAATGAACTGCACCATGACCACAGAAAGCATGCAGATGTGGCAATGCAACTGGCATACAAAATAAATAAGGACAGCATCAGCAAGCATACTTGAGGCAAAAGGCAGCTCTTCCAGTGTTCAAGGCCAGCACAGGGCATCCCTGTTAATCTGCAACTTGCACCTTGTAATAAATCAGTCACCTGCTATTACAGAATACATTCATTTTATTTGTACTCTTCTGAACTTCTTTTCTGGTGGCGAATTTCTGAACTAGCCTGAGCAGGCCACTTCCTCTCTGCTCATTGTAATCATGGTTTGATCCCCCACTTTACAAAGATGTTTCATTAGATCCTTTGAAAAACAGGCAAGTGATGGTAGCATTATCCCTCTTCCCTGTTGCTGTGGCAGGAACTTCCCATACAGGTGTTGTCATTTAGTGTCATCTGTTGCAGTCACAGTTCAGTTTTTTTTCACACTAGCTCTTGTCCACTCCTGGTCAGAGCAGCCTCCTTGTCCCCTACAATACAGCCACATCTCACTTGCACACATAGCCATTAGTCTTTTTGAAGCTGTTCCTGCTGCAGGCTTCCTTGGTTGGCAGTGCAGAAAGGATCGTCGCTACAAGTTCAGAACTTCAAATTTGAATTTAGGCACACTGAAATGACATCATCCTCTCATTAGATGCTGCAAGTCATGAGCGGGCCTGCTGCAACCATAAACTGCCCCTTTTTTTATAAACTCTCTCTTACAGGCTGTCAGGGGTCAGGCATGGTCTCACGATGCTGATGTCATCATGCAAGCCCAAGCATGCTCATAAATTAAAAAAATATATGATTTGAAGGGGCCACTCGGGGATTTATGGCACCCCATTATTTTAGCCTCAAAACCAGGAGTATCTGAGTAATTTGGTATGGATGAGAGGTATGTCTGGTGGCAGTGATAACTTCTTATAATCTGGGCAGAAGGGGGCATAGCTAGTAAATCTTTGCCAGCCTTTCCCAGGTTGTGTGTGTGTGTGTGTGTGTGTGTGTGTGTGTGTGTGTGTGTGTGTGTGTGTGGGCGCAAATCAAATCTCTCAGTGTATATGTGTCAGCTACTTGGGGTAGGGACACAAAGCACTGGGTTTACAGAGAGGGTGCTGGAGGATTTGGCTTGGACACTCTGCTGAGGACCTAACCCTACAGCTATACCAGTGGGGAGTCTTTTCAGGGACCTGGAGGGAGACAGATATAGAGACATCCAGACCCTGGGCTGAGAGTGTTCCCCATGTGCTCTTATGGGAAACTGTACTTGATGCAGAGAGGTCTGCATCTGGAAATACTAAGTGTATCCATTTGTATTTCAAGTGTACATCTCTCTCCAGTGACAGTGGTGAGGATTCAGGCTCATTGATTATTGGCCCAACTTAGGACGACACATATTGGTAGCAGTGGTAGGCATCACAACATGCATTCATTCATTTACTTGAATTTGTTAATAAAGGTAGAGCACTGATCACAAGTAATGATTTCAGTCTCAGCCTGAGGAAGGAAATTACAAAATAAGAATACAGCTGTATAAACAAAACCACAATGCAACATGTAACATTCATTGCTGGAAAATGCAAGTAGAACAAAGAAAACACTTTCAGGAAAAGCAAAGTTCTGAAGTTGGTGCAAAAGTTCTTTTTAGAGAGACTATACAAATTCTCTGAACTGGTACATTCATCTGCGACAGAGATGAAGTCTTTCTCCTGCATACAAATGTTTGCAATCTGAACAACTTTCATTACTCATTATAATACAACGAAAGGGAAAAAAGAAAGAAAAAAAGAACTTTGGTCATTACATCATGTTAGACACCAGTATGTAAAGAATAATTGCACAAGACTTGAAAATAATTTGCAAGTGTAATGCAGAAAACCTGAAATGTAAACAATATATGTTCTTCAAATCAAAGGTTCTGGTTGCAGAAAATTGAAACAGTAACAATGTACCTTCTTTGAATCAAAGGTCCTAGTTTTCTTTTTTTACAGAAAAGGAACGAATTACTTCAAAAGCTTTTATACATAGGTGCCTGTGAATAAGCTCTTTGGAAAACAGCTGTAATTCAGCAGTCTCATTACCAAAGGCTGGTAGCCCAGCTCTTTTCTTTCTTTCTTTGTAAGCATCAGTCACGCTGCCCTCATTTTTGTGTTCTGCCATCTGAATGGACTGCCGGATGATGAAGCACAAAAAGCTTTCAGATAACATCAAGTTTATAATGCACTTCTGGAGTCCAAATGCTAGCATTCAGACAGTTCTAAGGTACCAGTATTTCTAACTGAAATGGCAGGCAATTCATTTCTGTGTGGCCAGTGAAAAGCATATCAATCAGCATTTGAAGTGCACTGAATCATTCTGCTTCAAAATTTCTAGCAACCTCTTCTAAGTCTCAAGACAAAAAACAATTCTCCAGATTCAACATTAAGTGTCAAAAAATGTATTAGTAAATCCACATACTTTTCTAGTGTGTCTACACCTTCCTGTAGAAAGGGACCGACATTAAATTTGCACAAGTTTAAATAAGTTTTTAAATTAAATTTCTTCATAGGTTTGTAGCTGACTGCTAGGTTAATGCCCTCAGGGGAGCTTTTTTAAGCTTATCTATGCTTTCACAAATGTAGTTAACATGATTTGATACCCAAGGGTAATTCAAATGGGTAGATATAGGCTTGAGCAACAGGCGGTCAAACATTTACAGGTTGCTTCTTCAACAGAGGCACAGTTGCCATACCAGGGTTAAATTTCAGATTCCTCATCCACTGGCTCAAATCGATCTTCAATTTGGTTAGAGAAGAACTCTGCATCCAATGGATGGGAAGCCTGTTCTAGAGGAGTGGTAGTCTATAGGACACATACCTGTCCCTCTAACATCTACTATTTATGGTGTAGACAAGGTTTAAATCCCTAGATTGAGCACTTCTGATGCTATTTGTTTTGCAGATATGTAACAGTTCCATCAGAGTAGGATCAGATGCTCTGCAGGCCAGGCATAGACCACCTCATAGCAGTCTGGAGGAGACAGAGTACATTGATAAGGCTTTGAGGTGGGTCAGTGTAGGACATTTTTGTTTACACTCTGTATTCTTTTTGTGAGGAACCTCTTTGGATGCTACAGCTGTTGCAAATGCTTGGTCAGATACATATTGAAGACTGCATAGGACTCAGTGATTGGTATGATGAGGGCCAAGTACACTGGCTCAAAGACATCCTTGAATATAGATGTCAAACATTTGCCTTTAAGTTGTACAATGTAGAATGATTTTCTCAGCACCATACACACGTGATGGTCAAAAGCCAGGTTACTGTCTACATACTTACCCAAATCCCTGACTATTGGAGTTTACTATTAGGAGTGTATTATCAAGGGGGTCATTTCCAGGACTGGCTATCTTTACAAAATATATTATTATGCATTTCTTTGTACTAGGTTTTAGACAATGGCTCTGGCACCAGTTATCTGTCTGTGTCAGGACTTCTTGAATGGTATTCATGTCATTGGGATATTCCATGACTGCCTTTAATTTGTAGTAATCTGCAAACTTGGTTAGCCAGATGCCTTTCACATTGGCCTTGACTTCATAGAAGTAGATGCCAAAAAGGACAGGCCCTAGTACTGAGCCCTGAGGGACTCCACTAGCGACTGACCTCTTTGTGGTGGTAGTCTTCCCTATTGTAACTTCTTGGATCCCATCTGTGTGGCAGCTTGCTATTAGCAAGTTAACCTACAATTCCTGAATGAGGTGTTGTGTTGAATGCTCTGGTCAGGTCAAGGCAGGCAGTGTGCATTGTGGTTGAGTAAGCATGACCTGACCCTGACAAAACCAAACTGAGATGGATTCAATGTCTAAGTTTCCCACATCATTGTTTATCATTTCCATAATGATTCTCTCCATGACTTTGCATATAAGATCAGTCAGACTTATAGGTCTGTAGTTGCCTAAGTCTATAGGTAGCCCATCTGCTTTGTGCAAAGGGTAACAGATGCACTCATCCATTCTCTTGGAATGAAGCTTGTCTGAAGAATATGGTTGAATAAGGATTCTAGTCAGCCTGACAGATCATGTTTCATGGTATTTAGTAGGCATCCTGTGATATTACTGGGGCCCATCAATGCAGGGTTCTTGGCCTTGGAATTTTCCTATGGTGCCACTTACTAGTAGGAAGTTAGCCTTAGAATAACAATTAGAAGTTCCAGGTTTACCCAGGTCCTGGGTTTAATTTTTGTTTCAAAGGAAACAGCTTTATGGCTTTATGGTCTGATCTATCTAGTAAGAGCAATATACTGGGGGGAGGGGGAGTTGCAATACCCTCCCTGTACTTCTGAGAACCTGGTCAAAGATGTTAGCACCCCTTGTGGGCATACAGACAAGGTGATGTAGGCCGCTTGTGTTGATAAAATGCAGGAAACTCTGGGCCTGCATGTTTGAGGTCATGTATGATTCCCAGTTAATATTGGGTTAGTTAAGGTCACCCATGAATATGGTATTGTGTTGAATGCAGAGAGTCTCCAGTACATTAAAGTATGTGGCGTGGACTTCATGGGTCATGCATGGGGAACTGATAGCTTGCCAAGATATGGTATGGGACTTTGCTTATGGTAAGTGCGATGTGGAAAAGCTCAAGCACATCATACTGTCAGACCAGCCTTGAGGCTTGTTTGAAGTAAATTGAGACTCCTTCACTTTTTATCCCTTCCTGTGCAGTAGACTGTTCAAATGCATTGCCAGGTGCTGTTCATGGATTTAAATCATGTCTTAGTAACTGCACAGACATCTATATTTTCCAGAGTAAAGAGAACTGGGAGGGGGTGGAGTCTTTTGCTTAGGCTACTGGTATTGGTCACTAACAACTTTAAATTATCCTGGGTAGATTTAGCTGTGTCAGAAGGTTTATTAGGCTGGCAAAGACTAAAATAAAAGCATTATGGGAGTGAATAAGGTTTTAGCCAATATTAAAAAGCCTAGATGGGACAGGTACAGACCATCCCTGGCAAAGCAGCATGGCTTATCAACCATATCCTCCCAAGCAGACAAATATTTCTCCCCCTTAGAAACTAAACCAATTTTTAAAGGCAATTATTTTCTGATTGATCTGCTGCACCAGTCTTGAAGAGGGCAGAACACTGCTTAATGCTAGGCTCGTACAGGCCTAGGGCACATAGTCCGACAGTGCAAAGTCTCCCTCTCCTCATATAGTCCAAGGAGGTACATCTCAGGCCATTTACACCCACATGTACTATGACAGGGTCATACTGGCATCATAGAACAAACAAAAAAATAAACAGTCAAAACATCTAGATATTAACAATGTACAAAAAGCATGTGCACACATATCCACTACATTAATAAAGACATAAGACTTTCACCAGCAAAACATACAAACTAGTAACTATACTTCCATCTGTGAATGACACTGACATATAGTGTCATATCAGATGATTTCCAAAGCCTTCTTACATTCAGATATACATGGGCGATACTGAAGTAGTAGAACATAATCGGCCATCCGTGTAGCGAGTTCTCATAATGGCTACATTTCAGCATATTCCTCGAACATGTGCAGTAGATTTGGAACCTCTGCCTCACAACCTCCCTTCTGCTGACTCATTGTACATGTCCAGTGACCCAGATACAAGAACAGGCACATTTTCACAGAGTAATAACGGCAAGGCCTAAACAACTGAAGTAGCTTGAGACAATGCACCTTACACTCCTGCTCTTTCTGCCCTTGTAACAGTATTAGCCATGTTCTGTGCATACTATCTGTTTTGCTCAAGGCTCTCCTTCCCACAGCTGCATCACTGAGAAGCTCTAATTACTGTGGGCTGCCCCCCCCCCCCTCTGTAAATCTTCCAGTCATGGAATCCAGTAGGTATGATGCTTCATTCAAAATTAAACATATTAAATTTAAATTAAAAAATACATTCCTCACCTATGAATACCTGCAGTGAACTTTGTTCTCAAAAGATCAGACCTATCATGGAGAATATTAAAAATGTCAGTACTGGAAAGCAACAAGCTTTCTCCATTAAGTCTTTGTGGGCAGTAATGCTGCATCTTCTTAGTCATTTCAATATGCACCAATACCCCTATTTGTAACAGCAAATGGTTTCAGAGCTGAGAATCACAGACACATCAATAAGTACTTGGCTCCTTAGTCACTTTTCTCAACTTTATATGGACAACTGCATCATCACAACATGGGATAAGTCATTTAGGCAAAGATTTAGGGTGCAAACCACAAACTGCAGTAGAGTGACCCCCCCCCCACCCACGCAGCCTTGTTTCTTTACCTCCCTACAGCAGTACTTGGTTCTCATTTGCCTGACATATCTGCTGCAGGGTAAAATGTGCTACACATTGGGATAGCCCATACAGCCACATCGTGGTAATACATGCAGGATCCCTTTAGGCACTCTACACTTTGTATTATCCCCTACAAACATATTAAGTAACATTTTAATATGGATGATACCAGGGAGAGCCACTGCAAGGAATATGGTTTGGTACATAAAACAGCAAAGGTGTAAAGAACATCTTATCTACTGAGAGTCTGCCCCAGATAGATACCCTCAAACACTTCCAAACCTGAGATCACGCATCTTCTTCAGCCAAAGCTTGGTATTAGTCTTTATCGCCCACCTTATGTTTGGATGCAGCCCAATACCTACCATGCAAAACATTTCTTCCCCTCCCTTTGAAGACCCTTATTAGGGTGGGGGAATAACTACATTTCTGTTTTCTCCACATTTAATGTCATTGCTGACAAAGCAGCAAAATTCATAAACGTAGGTCATAATATATGGGAATATTTACTTCAGAGTGCCTCATCAGCAAGAAACGATGAACAGGAAATAAACACTTCACCACCTCTTTCCAAACAAAGCCATTTGTGCTGTACGTGCTGGAGCCTCAGGTGCAAAAAGAAAGAGCTGGGCAAGAAGGGGATGCCCGGTTTGCTCCCCTTTGAGAATGAAAATCCCCCAGATAACTACAGATCTGTCAGGCACAGATGCCACCAGATTATGACACAATGCCCAGCTTCCATTAAAGTCCGTGCATGGAACCCCACAGCTGCCATCATGTTTCAGAAGTAAGATCAGGACAGGGAATTGAAGTCCACAAAAAACGGTTACTGTTAGATTCATGCCTCTGTGCTTTTAGCCTGCATCAAAGAGATAAGTGTGCAAAATTATCTGTACTATATGACCTGATTCAAAGTCTTCCTACGTCTACAAAATCAAACTAGGAGGGCAACCTGTCAATCTACTTGCTAACAACCAGACATATATTTTAATATCCCTGTTAAAAAGGAGAAATGGGGTGATAAGTCCCTAGTTAGACATTCTTCGCTGGCCTTGAGAACAGTAACATCAAAATTAATTTCCCCGAAGGATGAACACAGGATAGCAGCAGATTTCTTCAGCTCCACCAATTTCATTACACTGATAGGAATTAATTACTTAAAAAATTAATTTTTGAAGTAATTTTCTTTCTAAATATGTTTGTTTTATATAGTTCTTGAACTATATCTAAAACAGAAAGGAAATTTTAACAATATTCCTGTCAGAAATCACTTTGGAAATTTTCCTGTCAGTTTATCAGTCTGAAATGAGTTCCAGTAAGACAAATTCTCAAGACTCCAGCATCAAGAAAGAACTTCAGTCTCTGATAACTATAATCCAGCAACTAACTGCTAAGATGGATAAAATGGATACTAAAATTGATACCTTCATAGAAAAACTACAAAACAAATAGACTTGTTACATATAGACCTGCAACAACAGAAGATCCAGATGACAGGCATAGAAGAAGCTGTGAATGACATGGAAAATAGAATCCAAGAAGAGGAAATCAACATTGAGTTTCTGCTGAAACAAAATACACATTTACAAACAAAGCTGGATGACCTGGAAAATAGATCTAGGCAATAACATCAGGATTTTTGGACTGCCAGAAAATATTGAAGGTAATAATATTACTTCTTTTTAACAACATGGCTCCCTAAAACTTTAGACTTACCAGAAGCATTCTCTTTTGGTATCGAAAGAGCACATAGATCTATAGCTAATACTAACTCTAACAAAAACTATCCTAGGTCAGTTATAGTTAGATTTCTATCATCTTTTGATAAAGAGATGGTTCGTAAATCTGCTTGGGCTAAAGCTCCTGTTAAGATTAATGAGACAACTTTGACAATGACTATTCTTCCTTGGTAATAGCTAAAGAAAAGTTTTTCTGCCACTAATAAGGGAGCTTAAAAAGCACAGTTTAAAACATACCTTCTGTTTCCTGCCAAGCTAAAAATCTTCCTTCCTGATGGTCCTAAAATTTTTGATGACCTAGACTCTGTTTTACTGTTTATCAAAAAAAATAAGATTTTGGATAAAATAGACCAAATGGAATGGGCTAGTCCTTCATTAAAGAGACTGGCAACTGAAACTTCGTGGAAGACTTCAGAGAAGAAGAAGAGACTAAAAACAAATGATTTGTTCTATGTTTTTTTTCTTTTTCTCTCATCATTTTACTTCATTGTTAATATTTTAAATATAGTTCCTGCATTTCAGAAAGCCACAAATATTCTGAAAAGATTTAATCAAAGTTATTCTCTGTGTGCAAAGAAATGTTTTGTTTCATAACCAGTCAAAATATCTGAGGAACTAATAACAAGCTATTATTCAATTTGTTTAGCTTTCTGAAAAGAGAAGTAAGGTCAGTAATTTGATACATTTTTTTTTCTTTTTTCTCCTTTTCTTTGTTTAAACAATGACATTCTATTTAGATTATGTAGTGGGTAAAGGGTGGGGGAGGGCAGAGAGAGAAGAGTAATGAAAATATGATAAATGGAATAATAACATATTTATTCCTTGTACAAAGTTTATATGTTCTTCAAATGCTATTCCCAATTATACTTTCTTGATTATACTGCTTATGCTTGTTTGTAAATAATCTGTCATGCTTTAACTAATAATAATTAGAACTAAATAATAGTAAATAATATGTTTTATTTTTAACTCTATTAATATAAACAGTAAGTAATATTCCATTGTATATACTTCTTACAGCTTTCTCTTACATTTTTTTTTTTTTCTGCAGTACACTCTTTTATTTTCTACTCTCTTCTTTCTTTTCTTTCTTTTTTTTTTTTCTTCATTTTAATATATAGGATCATATAGACACAGTAAATAATAAGATTTGCATAAAATTGAGTTGGGACAAAATATTGAGTTTTATTACTTATTAATAACTTTGGGCTTAATTTCACTTACATAGAGGCTGTAATAACCTGTAAAATACATAATGAATGTTTGTCACTAGTTTTTAACAAGTTTCCCACCAAAATGTTAAGGGAGACAATCTGGGATGTGGGCTACCTCATGAACAGTGTCCTCGAGTTGTTTTAAAAGCTTCAACTCGCAGAATTCTCACAGAGAAGCTGAAAGCAGTCAATTTGACCTTTGACCCAGATAGATACCCTCAAACACTTCCAAACCTGAGATCACGCATCTTCTTCAGCCAAAGCTTGGTATTAGTCTTTATCGCCCACCTTATGTTTGGATGCAGCCCAATACCTACCATGCAAAACATTTCTTCCCCTCCCTTTGAAGACCCTATATTAGGTGTGGAATAACTACAGTTCTGTTTTCTCCACATTTAATGTCATTGCTGACAAAGCAGCAAAATTCATAAACGTAGGTCATAATATATGGGAATATTTACTTCAGAGTGCCTCATCAGCAAGAAAAGATCAACAGGAAATAAACACTTCACCACCTCTTTACAAACAAAGCCATTTGTGCTGTACATGCTAGAGCCTCAGGTGCAAAAAGAAAGAACTGGGCAAGAAGGGGATTCCCGGTTGTCTCCCCTTTGAGAATGAAAATCCCCCAGATAACTACAGATCTGTCAGGCACAGATGCCACCAGATTATGACGCAATGCCCAGCTTCCATTAAAGTCCATGCATGGAACCCCACAGCTGCCATCATGTTTCAGAAGTAAGATCAGGACAGGAAGTTGAAGTCCACAAAAAACGGTTACTGTTAGATTCATGCCTCTGTGCTGTTAGCCTGCATCAAAGAGATAAGTGTGCAAAATTATCTGTACTATATGACCTGATTCAAAGTCTTCCTACGTCTACAAAATCAAACTAGGAGGGCAACCTGTCAATCTACTTGCTAACAACCAGACATATATTTTAATATCCCTGTTAAAAAGGAGAAATGGGGTGATAAGTCCCTAGTTAGACATTCTTCGCTGGCCTTGAGAACAGTAACATCAAAATTAATTTCCCGAAGGATGAACACAGGATAGCAGCAGATTTCTTCAGCTCCACCAATTTCATTACACTGATAGGAATTAATTACTTAAAAATTAATTTTGAAGTAATTTTCTTTCTAAATATGTTTGTTTTATATAGTTCTTGAACTATATCTAAAACAGAAAGGAAATTTTAACAATATTCCTGTCAGAAATCACTTTGGAAATTTTCCTGTCAGTTTATCAGTCTGAAATGAGTTCCAGTAAGACAAATTCTCAAGACTCCAGCATCAAGAAAGAACTTCAGTCTCTGATAACTATAATCCAGCAACTAACTGCTAAGATGGATAAAATGGATACTAAAATTGATACCTTCATAGAAAAAACTACAAAACAAATAGACTTGTTACATATAGACCTGCAACAACAGAAGATCCAGATGACAGGCATAGAAGAAGCTGTGAATGACATGGAAAATAGAATCCAAGAAGAGGAAATCAACATTGAGTTTCTGCTGAAACAAAATACACATTTACAAACAAAGCTGGATGACCTGGAAAATAGATCTAGGCAATAACATCAGGATTTTGGACTGCCAGAAAATATTGAAGGTAATAATATTACTTTTAACAACATGGCTCCCTAAAACTTTAGACTTACCAGAAGCATTCTCTTTTGGTATCGAAGAGCACATAGATCTATAGCTAATACTAACTCTAACAAAACTATCCTAGGTCAGTTATAGTTAGATTTCTATCATCTTTTGATAAAGAGATGGTTCAGAATCTGCTTGGGCTAAAGCTCCTGTTAAGATTAATGAGACAACTGTGCTTTGACAATGACTATTCTTCCTTGGTAATAGCTAAAAGAAAAGTTTTTCTGCCACTAATAAGGAGCTTAAAAGCACAGTTTAAAACATACCTTCTGTTTCCTGCCAAGCTAAAAATCTTCCTTCCTGATGGTCCTAAAATTCTTGATGACCTAGACTCTGTTTTACTGTTTATCAAAAAAAATAAGATTTTGGATAAAATAGACCAAATGGAATGGGCTAGTCCTTCATTAAAGAGACTGGCAACTGAAACTTCGTGGAAGACTTCAGAGAAGAAGAAGAGACTAAAAAACAAATGATTTGTTCTATGTTTTTTTTTTTCTCTCATCATTTTACTTCATTGTTAATATTTTTAAATATAGTTCCTGCATTTCCAGAAAGCCACAAATATTCTGAAAAAGATTTAATCAAAGTTATTCTCTGTGTGCAAAGAAATGTTTTGTTTCATAACCAGTCAAAATATCTGAGGAACTAATAACAAGCTATTATTCAATTTGTTTTCTTTCTGAAAAGAGAAGTAAGGTCAGTAATTTGATACATTTTTTTCTTTTTTCTCCTTTCTTCTTTTCTTTGTTTAAACAATGACATTCTATTTAGATTATGTAGTGGGTAAAGGGTGGGGAGGGCAGGAGAGAAGAGTAATGAAAATATGATAAATGGAATAATAACATATTTATTCCTTGTAAAAGTTTATATGTTCTTCAAATGCTATTCCCAATTATACTTTCTTGATTATACTGCTTATGCTTGTTTGTAAATAATCTGTCATGCTTTAACTAATAATAATTAGAACTAAATAATAGTAAATAATATGTTTTATTTTTAACTCTATTAATATAAACAGTAAGTAATATTCCATTGTATATACTTCTTACAGCTTTCTCTTACATTTTTTTTTATTTCTGCTGTACACTCTTTTATCTTCTACTCTTTTTCTTTTCTTTATTCTTTCTCTTTATTTTTTTCATATTAATATATAGAAATGCTTTTGATCATATAGACACAGTAAATAATAAGATTTGCATAAAAATTGAGTTGGGACAAAATATTGAGTTTTATTACTTATTAATAACTTTGGGCTTAATTTCACTTACATAGAGGCTGTAATAACCTGTAAAATACATCACAAAGGTTTTGTCATGTTTAGATGCATTTACACTGCTAAATGAATGTTTGTCACTAGTTTTTAACAAGTTTCCCACCAAAATGTTAAGGGAGACAATCTGGGATGTGGGCTACCTCATGAACAGTGTCCTCGCGTTGTTTTAAAAGCTTCAACTCAGAATTCTCAGAGAAGCTGAAAGCAGTCAATTTGACCTTTGACCTAGATATCACACTGACACATCAGATTCAGGAAGAACACTCTATCAGGAAGTAGAACTGATGCAAATGCGACTATGTGAAGGAAAATGAACTCTTTAACATTTAAATGTGAGTTATTTTATATAATTACTTAAATATCTATGTTATAATTCATAAAATATGTCAGTTATAATGATTTTAAATGATGCATTTTCTTGTAGTAAGTAAATGTCTTATTTTAGAAGGCATAGAAAATGAAACATTTATTCAAGTGTTTTTGAAAATCTACTTGACTGCTGCATACTAATCTGTGTTAAAACTTATGTTCCAAACATATACATTACTATAACTCATTTAATTCATCTGATTGACAAGCATAAATAACTTTATAACTCTATTCTGGAAGAAATTGTCATGTGATATATTTTAAAGCAGTTGTATAGACATACAAAATACAGATGGCTTTTTTTACAATAATGCAAGTGTTTCTGAGAATTTGCATAACTATGCAGTATGATTTATAACAATTTCTATAAATATAATATTTTATTCTATTGACAATAATGAGTATGAGTAAAATGCTCATATACAAGCAATTCAAGGGTTTTTTTTGGAAGCTGTTGACTGCATTTACATGACAGAAAATAGATACATCTTAATATATGTAATGTCTGAATCATATTAGCCAAAGTTTTTGATTTAAATGAATGTTAGAACTTATTTTTACATACTTTGAATAAATTAATATGTAAATATGCCTTTTTTTTTCTCTCTCTCTCTTTCTTTCACTCTCTCTCCCTCTTTCACGTCTTTTATTTCTCTCTTTCCTCTTGGTTCCTAATATCAAGATTATTTGAATGCTATTTGAATACAAGTGTATTATATTACATAGATGTATATAGTAGTATGAATAGTTTTTTTTAAAAAAGGTTTATTTTAGTTTATATGATGCTGTTTTATCAAATGTGTAGTCTTGTCTTGCTAGATAATTAAATTGAAAGCTGTTAATTTAAGTTAAATATAACCAGTATTAAATTGATAAGGTGGTAGCTGAGGTACTGCTGCTTAGGGTAGGGGGTTAACTTGAGTGGTAAATACTACTCTAAGTTGGAGTTTTTAACTCCAGGCTGGATGCAAGGTTTAATCCTTACATTATTTTCACTTGTTCATTGTTATATGTATATAGTTTTGACATCCACAATATATTTTGTACACTCATTGTCACTACAAACAAAATTGAATCCTATACAAAATCCCATAAGAGATTCAATAAATACAGCTATATTTAAAGGTACACCTAAAGGAGGAGATGTAACATTACTTATGTTGTTATTTGTTATTTTGATCATAAGATTCTTAAGTTTTAAAAATGCCAAATGACATCTTTAAAAGGAATTTCTTTAAACATTAATGGATTGAATAATCCGTGTAAAAGGGCAAGCCTAATAAGATACATTAATTTACATAAGGCCAACTTAGTCTTCCTGCAAGAAACCCATCTCTTGAAAAAAGATATTCATAAACTAGCCACAAACAAATATACAGTATTGGTTAGTTCAGAGCACACTCAGAATGGAATAAAAGTATGCCCATTCCTAAAACCATTAAGTCTTATCAGGATGACAAAGGAATGTTTTGTATGGTTACAATACAAATTAATGGGAAGACTTACACTTTAATTAATGTATATTGGATACCTGGAATTGGTATTAATACAGTGAAACATCATCTTGATAAGATCATATCATTCTCTATAGGAGATATTATTTTAGCTGGTGACTTTAATTGTATACTACATGAAAGTGATACTACCACTATAGGAAAAAGAAGAATTACATCTAATGCAAAACATTTAAATGATTTTGCTAATTCTTATCATTTGAATGATATTAATAATCAGATAGATTCAAAATCATTACCATACACCTTTTTTCTAACAGATACAAAACTTATTCAAAAATAGATAGGGTCTTTATTTCTAACCAGATGGTAACAGATTTAATTAATTCCAAAATCATTTCATGTCCTATATCTGATCATAATTCAATTGTTTTGAATTCATGATAAAAATACTCATAATGTTCAGATCAAAAGGATACCAGCATACTTAACTCAACTAAAAGACTATAAAGAATATATACTTTCAGAAGTAAAACATTTTTAGACATAAATAATACTCCTGAAGTCTCCATTGTCTATATTTGGGATGCCTTAAAATCATATCTATATGGACAAAGTATCAGATGGTATAATAATAAAAGGAAATCTTGGGATAAGGAATTGTTAGATATTCAAAGTAAATTAGACTCTTATAAACATAATAATAAAGAAAATATTATGGACAAGAAAGTTATTGAAGAAATAAACAAACTAAATGAGAAATACAAAGAAATTTTAACTCATAAAGTTAAAATAACTTTAGAGAAATACAAGTTTTGTCTTATTCAATAAGCCCCAAATACTTACATAGACTTAAAAATAAAACAAAAAGGTTGAATAAACAAAACCATATCAAAGAAATCTTTTCTCTAAGGAAAAGAAGAATGTTTCTAGTATACCAGAAATACTAGATGAATTTAGAAATCACTTTCACAAAATTAACCATAATAACATTAACATGGAACCTAAAGATAAAATAAAGGAGTTTATAACCACAAACATGAATAAAAAGCTTAATAAACAACAGATTAAACTATTGGACAAAAGTATTTCATATACAGAGGTTATTACACAAATAAATAAGCTTAAATCAAACAAAGCACCGGGTAATGATGGTATTATACCAGAGATATATAAAATCCTTTCTAAAAGTACATATTCATTAATACATAAGGTTTTTATTTTGGCCCAAACTGAGTTAATAACCCCCCCATCTTGGCAATATACATTTATTTCGCCAATTTTAAAACCTAATAAAGATCCAACTAGATGTACTTCATATTGGCCCATCTCATTACTTAATGTTGATTATAAAATGTTTATGAGTATTTTTGCTGATAGATTGAAGACAGTCATCCCCGGCATTATAGATATAGATCAGACAGACTTCATTGTAAACAGAAATACTTTTGATAATATAAGAAGAACTTTAACATTAATTGATTTTGCAAATAGGAAAAATAAAGATTTAACACTTATTAGTCTTGATATAAGTTCAGCATTTGATTCAGTAAGTTGGGACTATTTGTTTACCTTACTGAAGTGCACAAACTTCTCAGATGCATTTGTAAATCTAATTGAGCATTTATACAAAGGAACATTGGCTTATATTAAGGTAGGAACATATGTTTCACAAAATACCCATTTTAAAGGTACAAAACAAGGATGTCCACTTTCTCCACTATTATTCACTTTAGTAATGGAGCCTTGGGCTAATTTGATCAGAAACAGTACTGACATAAAGGGTTTTGAAATAGATGAAAATACAACATCCAAAATTCAACTTTTGCAGATGATGTTCTAATTACATCAGCAGGATCTAATTCTTCTATGCAGTCTCTATTTGATAAAATTATGAATTTTAAAAGTATTTCTGGTTTAATATTCAATGAAGAAAAACTAAAATACTACCTATATATACGAAAAAATATTCTCATTAGTGATTTTACTAAATATGTACCCAATTCAGGTCAGATAACTTATTTAGGTATAATACTATCTAAATATATTAAATCTATTATATATAATAATTATAATACCTGTTTTCTTAATATACAAAATCTTTTAATACCTGGAATAATATGTATTTTACTATGGAGGAGAGACTTACAATTATTAAAATGATAATATTCCCCAAGATTTTATACTTAATACAATCAATAATACTTCCACCTACAAAAATAATTATCAAGAAACTGAATACACTAATGTTAAATTTCCTATGGGCACCTAATAGACCTAGGATTGCATTAAAGAAACATACTAATAGCTGGTCTCAAGGGGTATTTCTTTTCCAGACTTTAATTTATATACTATCTCTTCTATTGTAAAAGTTATTACTTTATTAATAGATCAGTCATATGTCATAAAATGGAAAGATTATTGGGAGCTATTTAGTATGCACTTCATGAAAATCTCCTTAACACATAAAAATATGATTGTAAATAACTCCATGTTATGGTTACTAAAGGAATTTTGTACTTCACCTATTACACCTAAACATGTGGTTTGTTACCCATTAAATATTATTATTAGCTATCGTAACTTTATATTCATGCACCCTAAGTATAGGGAATGGAATTTTATTATATTCCCTATAATGTATACTCAGGGTATGCTTTTGTCATCTACTTCTGAAGGAACTCATTTAGCTATAGATAATGATCTAAAGTACTGGTATCAGTTGATATCTGATAATAAAGTTAAAAATCTAGATTTCTTAAAACAAGAATTTGATCTAAGAGAAACTTGCTGGTTAGAAATTCAGACCTTTAGACAACATCTCATTGATAAAATAGATCTAATGTCTATAACAGTTAAAGAATCTATTCCAATACTGATTGATTACTTGATATTAAATTTACAACATAAAGTTTCTGATAAAGGTAAACTTTCATACATACATAAAATTATCAGACAAGAAACTTTTTACAGTGTAGATACATACTGGAATTATTTCACTTCTATTAATGAGGACCCACCAAATCAACAAGATAAACAATATATATTGGAATCTGCCTATAGAACTACGTCTTCCATTGTCTGGAGACTTTATACATGGACATTTTTACATAGATCTTTTATACACCTTTGATGATGAATAAAATAAATAATAAAGATAATCTATGTAAGAGATGTAATGTAGAAATTAATGCTGACTGGGCTCATATGTTTTATGACTGTATAAAATTGAAAGAATACTGGAAGTCAGTTAATGAATTTTTGCAGGCTCTTTTTACAGATAATTTCATTATTTCTAAATCTCTTATATTATTCAACACACCTGTACCTCAAAGTGGTAAAAAGGTTAAGCTTCCCTTGTTATGGTCTATTCTAGCAGTGGCTAGGAAAATAATAACCAGAAATTGGATTTCAGATACACCTCCTTCATTCAATGAATTTAAAAATGTTATGAATATAGTGTGCCATATGGAAATAAACACAATTAGGTCAAGAACAACTAGAAAAACATCTTATTATATTGTATGGGATAATTTACAAAATTTGTTAAAAAAATCCTAATTTCAATAGCATGGTATTTTAGTTTAATTAATTGATCTGATTGTAGTGGATGTCTTTGTAAATACTTTATTTGTTTTGTTGAATGTTATAATCATATCTATTTTTAATTACTTGTATAAAATTGTTATGATATTTCTCTTGTATGTTAAAACAATAAACTTGTTTTGAAAAGAAAATTATTTTCCCCAAACAATAGATCAAGCCATAACCTCAAGTCCAGCATTTACCTACTGCAGTTCAGGCATTAGCAAAATCGAAGTAACAGCCTGTTTTGCATGCAATAATTAATTATAATTTAATTTAATATTGGTAACCTAGTAAGTAAACTACTCCAGAGACCATTTTCAGCCACAATCTTGGCCAAGAGATGACAAATTTTCAAAACAAGATACAGCAAAAACTTTTTAGAGGCAACATTTTCAAATAGGATTACCTTTTAAGTTACTCTATAAAACCAACATTTACATTCAGATTATGAAATATAACAGTTATTTACAGTTCATTAACTACTACAGTTGTGCTTGTACATGAACACTTTTAAATAAATCACTACATTATATGTATTAGCCTTTTCATAACATATCTCTTCACTGTAAACAAGACATTATTTCAAATTTACATTTTGTGTTAACCAAAACATTTGCCTCACAAAGATTCCTTTCTTTGACAGACTAACAAATTTCAAATTATAACAACTTCTTTTCCTTCTTTGAATTTAACTAGTCTCCATACACATATTGTGAATTGTGATACATTTTCTCACTAGGTGTCAGAGCAGTCTCCTGAGCTTTTACCTTCTCTGCTAAATGAATGCCAACTCTAACGTAACATGCACAGCAAACCTTCAGTATTATAGCAGGCGAAACTCAGCCGTCTAAAGTTTCAGTCTCACAGACGGGTGCACACATGCACAGTCTACCTCTGATGAGTAGATAACATACTAAGCATCTAAGCTGCGCTGCATTGTACATTTTCTTTCCACATCTGGCACTTGTCTTTTTTAGCCAGTATGAAACAAGTGATTTACTTCCCCTTCTAGGTACAAGAAGACACTTACTCACTGAATCCAACATAAGTAAATGCTCCTGTCAACCTGAAAGCTTAAATAACTGCAAAACCTTTGTTACTCCACTGAAAAGTGTGTGTTCCAGAGTCTTTGTGCATTATTTTTATTTTATTTGCTTTTGTTGACCAGGAAAATCCACTGGGCTGAAATGAGCCCATTTTCAGTGGAGGCCTGGGGAGAAAAGCTCCACAGACAAAATACAAGGTAATAGACAATAGTTAAACAAGGATTTACAAAGCCTGAAAACATGCAACTCACTTGGAATGTTAGACAATTCTATGGCTAAGTAAGTTATGAAAACTTTACAACTCATGGCAAAGTAAGCAGTGAACAAGTAAACACTAGTAAATTCTGGAACTGCATATGCCTGTTCAGAACTGCTTATGATCTCAGGCATTAGTAATGGCTATACAGATAACACAGCACACAAAGAAATGTATGCCATTGTGCAATAGTAACCAATGCTGCAAAATCATCAATAACCACACTTTAATAAGCTGATGTGACTAGCCCACACAACATTTTTTATACACACCAATAGCTACAAGGGGTGTTAATTTTATTTTACATTTGTTAACCAGGTAAGTGAACTAGTCTAAGGACCCTTTTTCAGCTGTGTGTGTGTGTGTGTGTGTGTGTGTGTGTGTGTGTGTGTGTGTATGTGTCATATTAATTATACTATATAAGTTACCCTTTAAAAGTCACCAACTAACTTTCTGCATGAGTCAGGGATATAATTTGTGAAAAGGGGTAACGGTGCCATGCTGAGGCATTTGTGAAACAACATAAATAGTCTGCAGTGTGGTGAGTCCAGCCTCCTTAGGAGAAATGCACTTCTGTATTTTCAGGATTTTTTTATTGGTCTAACATATTTCTGCATCAGCCTTGTTTGTTTCAAATGTTAAGTTTCAATATTCTCATTTGAAACAAATTCAGATCTACCAATTCCAGCTCTGGGGTGAAGAAGCATGAAGCCCAGACTATGCCCCAGGAAACCTGTGCTTGAGTAGTGGCATTGAAGAGTAGGAATGGCAGGAAGGTGTGGGTGGCATTTGTTTGTTTGTCTATCCTGGGAGAAGGAAGGCAGCTCCACCCAGTGTCAGACACTTGCACTGTAATGTAAGGGCAAATTTGGTATACAGGTTAAAGTGACACTACTGCAGAGTAAGACAGAGGGGTTCGGATGTGCAGGGAGGCGCGCGCGCGCACACACACACACACACACACACACACACACACACACACACACACACACACACACACACACACACACACACACACACACACACACACACACACACACACACACACAGCATCCAAGGCAACAGTGAAAGAGGCACCATGGCTGCTATGGGCCAGGGTTAGGTTGAGCTGGAAGTGGGATGTCTGTACAACTGGCTAACTGGTACACTCCCTAAGGCCAGAATTTCTCTTCTGAAGAGAAGAAACTGTCCAATTAAACTCTTTCCTTACTAATAGAAAGAATGGCTGCAGCTCTTGCCCCGTAGCAGGAATGAATGCATCCACAAGGTGCTGGATCTGAAGCCCCTAACCAGGATATATGGAAAAAAATCAGATCTAGCAAAGATTTTTCTGCTTTATGTACCATACAATCATTAATGCTTTTTTTTCTTTAACCTATTCAGCAGATTTCCATGTATTGTTACCTCTCTACTAAACACAACAAAAATCTTTATCAGGTAACTCCACTGATGGTTTGGTTATAGCTTGACGTCTGCTTTCAAAATGTATGACTGCTGGTTAACTTTAACAGATAGTAAATCTCACTAAAACATCAAACAAAATCAAACTGAGTTATATAACATCTTGTTTCTTTCTCAGTATCTGTAGACATCTTGCCACAGAATGCAAGTTTTCAAATGTGTGTGTTGACCAATTAATGCGAAAATTGGCCGCTTAATGCCTAAATTAAATCTGCAGTAAATGGTGTGTAATGCTAGCACTGTGTGTCACATATTTTCTTAAACATCAGCATTACTGGATGTCAATTACTTACCCCCCCCCAGTGGTGGCTGGTAATGTCAAGGGGGGGTTGCAGGAGACAGCTGAATGGGTGGGGTCAATGTGAATGGGGTGTGGTCAACTAGAAAGGGGTGGAGCCATGCTAAAAAACACAAAAACTGGGACTTAATTAAATATGCTGCCCTGGGTGCCAAACCATCATTATAAGAGTCCAATCAAGTCAAAATGAAGTAGAGAAAAAAAAATATTTCAATGCATTGGCTACATCATGACAGCTTGCTTAATATCTACATGGAAACAAAAATGTTGTGAGGCATGAAAAAATAAATTAATTTTTAAATATATTACTGGAATGCCAGTCAAAATCAAGTATAAAAAAAACAAGCAGCACTCAAGTCAACTCAAACCACTCCTCATCTCCTTTACTTATAATTTATATTCAGTTTTATAAAAGTACCAATTAACATGCAGCCAACAAGAAACAACATGCATTTTCTGAATAATAAGAAGCATAAATCAACAGTATAAAAACATGACAGAAAACCAGAACATTCTGCAAAATCGAGGACAGATGAAAAGCCACTGTACTTGTGTCTACCTTGGATGGGGGGATACTCTGTCTGCACACTTGAACTGCATAACTGCTTCTTGCCTTGCTTGGACACATCCAAAGTCACTGCCTGGGGGAGTGGGGTACAAGTTATATCACAATTTGAAATGTCTCTGGCTGATGGTGATAGCCCTGATACATTTGTCATACTCTCAACCTAAGAGCAAGAAATCTGGACAAAGCCCAACAAAATGGGGGGACAAAGGCCCAAAAATAGGGACACATTTTAAATATTGGTCTTATAAACATAGAAAGTTGTTAGAATAACTGGATTTGTGTTAACATGCATTTTCTGAAGGATATGAAGTCTGGAAATCAAATACATGTCATTATTTAGTGGCTTTAATCCTTAGATCATCCTAGCGATTTGTCAAAAAACAATTTTAAGAGGAACAGACCAAAATTTAGAGACAAAAATCTGGACATTCTGTGAAAATCTGTACAGTTGAGAGATATGGCACGGTCCTTCAGCCATATTTAATATTAATAATTAAAATGTATAAACCTATCAACAAAAATAGTTTTTGTTACTGCATCAGAACATGAGTCTGTCATTCAGAATGTCCCCTGCATCAGAAAACAATGACTTCATGTTTTTTATGCAATTGAGGACAGCTAAGTTATTAGAAATGTTATAGCAGCACTACTGCCTACATAAAACAAATATCTTTTCTGACAGAGAATTTTGGCAATTGCTATTTGCCGAACAAATTTCCTTCCAAATCCAGTCTATAGCCTTTATTTAGAACTGCCAAGTTAGTGTTAAGTTCAGACAGTTAAACAAACGGGTATCTAAAGAATTCTCGTTGGCACAACGGGCTCACATTTACAATGAGGAATGGTTGAAAGTAACGTGGACTACTATCCAAAAATCAAAGTGGCCCCCTGTTTCTGCTAGAGGAAATGCCATGCTTAATACGCTCAATTTTTAAATTACTTAAAGATAGTTTCAGTCCACCCCATACAAAAAATTAAATGTCTCTATTCACACAGATACAATGAGGCCATCAATTTAATCATACCTCCCATCTCTTTAACTATATGTTAAAAATCATTTGCAAATTGGCCCAAGCCTGTTGGAACAATCTGCCTAAACAAAATATGCTCAATAGAAAGCATTTTGCAATTAAAAAATGAAGAAGCCTCTCACACTAGAAAGCAAATGCACTGGTTTCAGAGACACTGGTTAGCATTGTTAACCACTGTATGGACACCACGTGTGACTGATTTACAGTTTCAGAAATGTTTTTTTTTTCAGTATGACTTGTTTAGTTGACTGTGTGCATCATGTATACATTAATATTTTCTTATATTGTATCTGTGTGCCTGTATATATTGTCGGTCTCAGCAATTGTTATGCCTTTACGATCTTGGCATGATCTGGTTACCACAATTTATATACCATTATAATTGCTGATGTCATTGCCAAATGGATGGGAGTTATGGCTGAAAAGAGTTTTGAACCATTCCACTAACCCAGTCAGCATGCATAAATAAATAAATACATACATACATAGAAGATGGGTATGTTATAATTATCTCAGAAGTAATGAAAAGTCCAAACTTGCTTCCTCACTATGCACACATGTTAAACTTAAATCAACAGCTGCAATTTTTCCACATTCAATTCAACAAATGCAAATCTAAGATTTTGATTTTAGATTAATATTTCTGTACTGGATAAACTAAAAAGCTAGTGTCTGAGCTGTATAAAAGTACTTTCAGCTTACTATTAGGAAGTAACATAAATAAATCAAATGACTACAATGAAATGCTGAAAACAGAAAATGCAATGTCATGGGAATATTAATAAAAATTGTATCTTAAATGTCCCTCAGTACACAGAACCGCAGTTTACGTGATTCATAACATTACAGAATGACTATTTCCTCTGATAAAACTACTGTCATATAAAATTGCATCATCAGTAGAGTCTTCAGCATGAAAGCATTGCTTTGATAAACTCAAACATATATAATATGAATATTAGTAAAGATATGATATACACTGATGCCCCTTAGATTTGTTGAACTTCTTGTCATTTACCATTAAGATTCGGGTCTGAGATTGCACTTTGACAGAGAATGACATGGAAAGGGAAGATTTCCCTTTCCTACACTGTAGCACGATCTCAGAGTTGGTATATTTAAGTAACGGGGGTGGGGGTGCTTACCCCCCTGCTAAAGCATTTACTTTTGTTTGTTTAGGTGTTTTTTTTTTTTAGAGATTTAAAGTTTCAGAACTTTGATCATATGGTGTCGACCATATGGTATTCGAAGTTCTGAAACTTCGTTTATGTAATATAGACCCTAAGATTCCTCCCTAGAGGGAACCCTTCAAAAACAGGCATGCCCCTCCCCATTTAAAAAAATAGAAGCAAACAATTTCTGTATGTGCTTACATCCTGTGACTGACCAGTGTTCTGTCCAACTATAGGTTGTCTGTCTTGCAACCATAGTTTTCCATGACTGGCTCTGACCTCTGTTTTATTATGACCAAAATAAAGCAGACATAGAATTAAATAATTATTCATTTTAACCAGGTAAGCCAACTATACTCAAATGTGTTGTTTCTCAGAGATAAATTTTATCTGGAAAAATGACTTACATGGAACAAAGCTATAGCCAGGTCATCTGGTAACCTATTCAGTTCCACAGACTGGCATCCCCTCAGCAAATGAAGACTAAAAACATAACAAAAACTGGTCTTCCAGTCTGAACTGTAACTGTGGAAAGCAAGGTATGGATCTTATTATCAATAAGCATAACTAAAACATAAAAAGTGCAAATAATTATTTTTTGCTTGAGGGCATACTCTCTTGCACCCCAGTTTGTGGGAGACATCACCCCTACTACACCACTTAAATTATATAAGCTATCTTCACAGTTGCACTGCAGTGGGCAACAGGAAACATTGGCTTGCTCCATACAGGTAACCTCAGTTTTGTGAACCACTAAAAAAAAAAAAAAAAAAAAATAATCACACTAAAGTTGACAAATACCTCTCAAAAGTGTATATCAGCCAACTACAAGTGACTAGCAGAAACTACTGCCATCTTGTCCCTGATATTTGGTATGAGAGATTATTAAACATTATGCAGACAGTACACAGATTCATCATCAGTCATTTGAATGTACAAAGAAGTCTTCATATTTTAGTGTAGAATGCATTTCATATTAGCGGACTAACCCAGGGCCAGAATATATACATGCAGGTATACTGTACATTTTTTAAGCTTAAAAACATCCTTGTCACAAGCCAGTCTAGCTTTCAATTAATTAGTAAACCTGATGAACTGTGTACACAAGTACTAAGTACAAAGTACAAAGACACATTTTCACTTATGTTACGGTCGCCTATAAAATAAATGCATTATGTACTATAGTTCTTAGCAAAAGAGAAAATGCCTCCAAAACTAGCAAGAAATTACAAATGGTAAAGACAGACTCTACATCACTTAGTGACTCACTGTTGTAAGAAGGTGAACGAACAGTGAACACAGGCAAATTGAGACAACACAGAATTTAGGAAGGATAGGAATCAAAGTTCAACTCTGACTCTCTCAGCAAAAACCAAAGGCAAACAAGTTATTTCACCAATGGACTGGTAGCAAAAGTACTGTGCTAGTGCTAGTCTACTGATTGTTTCTTGCTCTCTTTTTCAAAAAGAGAGCAAGAACCAATCAGTAGCCATCCAGCCTTCCACGTCACTTATGTGACTGTGGATGTGGCAGTCCAATCCCCTTCCAGTTTACTGTGCGGTTAAACCCCACAGACTTCTGGGCATCACACTGATGCCTTCGCTCATTAATCTGGACTGCTTTTACAACAGTCCTGAGTCCAGATTTACAGAAAGTAATAATAAAAAAAAATACAGAACTCACCGAGCATGCGCAATTGCGCAGTTCAAGTTCTGGGACAAAGGAAAGAAAAGCACTGCAGATTTGAATTGAAATAATTTTTTTATAAATGTTTTATTTTTTTAAACTTTCTTTTCCTTTTCTTCACAGCTTGGGGGGCCTGCAGTCTTGCAGTCCAATGGCACGAGCCGCCACTGCCCCCACCAAAGTACGGTTGCTATACTTTTTATTTGTTACTTACCACTGAAATATTAAACATCTTCAAATGTGTACTTAGTATAACTACTTAATATGCAAAATATATATAAAATGCATTGCTAAAGGATTTTCTTTGTAAGTCTCTGACAGAATCTAAGACCTAGTGATTTAGTGCGTCACATTTCTTCACATCAAAGTGTGTTGTAAGCAAAGCAATCTGATTTTGTGGCAATACCAGCCGGAAAAAATAACAGACTGGAATTTAAGTTCCATCTACACGATGTACATGAAATGAAAATGAGAATTCATGCAGTTAGATGCAATATCTAACAGTAGCAGACTGCTTTAGACTAGACAGAAGAAACATTACATAAAGTATACTGAATTACCTCTGCTTGATGAAATAAATCCTGGGTAGTCTTCAGCAAACCTTCACCTCTAAATAAATGGGGAAAAATACCATTATTACTTGTAGGATCTCATGAACAAAACAAGGTATTGTGTGTACTATCTTCATGTGTTACTCTGTACTAGTATTCACGAAGTGTGTATGAATGTTATTGACTACTGCATTAGCTATCCACCTTTACAAAGTTACAAGAACAAAAAATAGAATAATAATTATTGATCCATATAATTAGCTGAAGGCGTACCTGTGCAAGAAAAGCAAAATTCAGTAGCATATGGCAGCCTGGTCATACGTGAAGAGATCACATGTCCATGATACCGGAACTCAGGTTTGCGTAATGGCCCAGGTGCTAGGAGCTACTCATATGGAAAGAGTAAACACCAGGGAGAAAGGGAAACCTTTTACTGCTGCAGTGACCACTAGAGATGTAAGGAGGAACTGTACGTTTGATACTCATTGTGCAACTCACTGCCCAAAACACAAGAAAGCATGTGTTCATTCCCAACACTAGTAGCACTGTTATATGAAAAGGTGTGTGGGGGGTGATATACGAAAAAAGGAAATTAGATGCAGTACAATAGATTGGCCTCACAAGTGGTGTAGTAAAACCAGGTCTCAGTTACTATGAGGTTTTCTCCATGAAGAGTCATGCCGAGCCATAACCAGACACATAACAGGGGCAATTAATGCAGTGTGAAGGAGCCTAAGTAAGACTAGAACTCAGTGGTGAGGGGATTAAAATAAAAAAAAAAAAAACTTGCAACATTTCAAATCCTGCCACCCTGAAATACAGTCAGTTATTTTTGGCAATGCTGGGTGTGTACACGTTTAGTTAGAAATTAACAAAAGCAGGAAGCCTCAGGCAAACCTCAGTTCCCTATCCACTGCCAATAGCACAATGGCCTTTGTCAATGCTTCTTTGAATTAAGCAATTCAGCTCACCATTACGAATAAAAGTACATCTGTCTTAGTATATAATGCACAACTTACACTTACCAGAGGACTGCTGAACACCTAATGCAACAAGTACTACTTTTACTCTGGACTTCGTAGACTATTAGAGGGTATCCTTGTGACTGAAAGTTTTTACTGATGAAAACATGTTTCAATCTTTTCTGTCACTAGCCTTCCCTCTCTTCTCACTTTCTTTGTATAGAAACTGAACATATTATCTGAATATTCTGTATTACTGTTTCAAATAAAAATAAAACTGCTTCATGAAACTGCCACTCTCATTTGCAAGCATACCTCTCAACCTGCAGACATCCACTCAGGGAACAGTCTTTCTGTGCTATCCATAAATATGTTTTTTTTGGAAGTCCTTACGAAGCTTTTGCATCAGAGTGTGGAAATTATGAGTCCTATAATGTACATAAAGGTCTATTTCTGTCAAGGATACTATTTCCATGAATGCTGGTGTAATCATGCTATCAAATGCTCACCTACTGCATACATCCTGCTAGCACACATCAGTGGTTGCTGTATGTCTGTAGTCCCAGACTTCTAGCAGTTTGCCCCCCCCCCATATAAGGGGGGGTCATTTAGGCATCTATCACTGAATCGTCCAACCCCTCCCCCCTTGAACTTTGTCTCTGATGAACACACCCCTACTTAAATTTGAGATACTAGAAATGCAAGCAGATGGTTTTACTGCTATGTCGTGGTTCAGCTTGAATAATTAGCAAAATTCATATTTAATTCAGGTAAACAGTAGCACACTTTAAATTAAAAAAATGTTGCCCATATTTGTACATGCTGTTTGTGTGTGCATGCATCCTGCAATGCACAGCTGATCCATCTAGGATAATTATCTTTGCCTTACACCTGTTGAGTGACAGGAAAAACTCTGGCTTCCCTGCAACACTGAAGTGGATTAAGCTAATAAGTGGAAAATGATTACAAGACAGCACTGTAATATAAAAAACTCTACTTATTTTATTTCTTCAACTTGATAAATATGATCCATTTAGATATTCAGCACAAAGTTCCCATGTGGCAGAGATCCTTACACCTATCTGCAGAAATCCTGTCTTTTTACTGAGGATCCAGATTTATTTCTTATTCCAGTTCGTACCGTAAGATGCTCCTATGCCTGTACCATGTATTTGGTGATATAGAGAATTTTATCTCCCTTATATTTTATGTAAAATGTTTGGGTAAGGTGCTCTACTGGGTTTCAGCACTCTCTATAGGACGGCAGCCATCTTGCTCTCCCATGATCCATTTAGATATGATGGCTGCAGTGTAAGTCACTATTATTATTACAGAGATGTACATTTACAGATGGCAGTCACGTAGAAGACTGAAACTGGTGCTTACACTGCAAATCAGTGTCATGTTTTGCCCCTTTTCTGAGATACAGAGACCTCAGAAATAGTGTATTGTAAATCTGGGTTATAGGATTGAAGCCAACACATGAAGGATGTGGGAAGGTATAGTTCTGCAAAAACAGCTTTAAAATCTTCACAATACACTGTTTTGTGACTTGTAACTGCAGTCCTCAAACCCAGCAATGGGAACCCATATTTACACATCTGGAGACATGATACCTGTTCATATGGATGTTTTACACCAACTGTCATGCTTTTTATGTATTATCTATAGTGACATACATTTGTAATGATCAGATGAGTAGTGGCATGATTGAGTGAAGGGCTGGTTTCAATGGGTGCAAGGTGTCAGAGACAGCGATTGGCAGATACTGACTGATAGGAAGTACAGTACCAGCATTCGGAAATGAATGCCAATACTGCTTTTGCAGTTAGGGCTGAAGCTCCTCAGTGCTCCCTGGATGGTATTTAGACTGCAGCAAGAATTGTTACAGTTGTAACAAGTGTATTACTACAGTATAAAGAAAGTACAGTTGTGCGCACTTACCATAAATGTAGATGTTCAAGTGTATTCACTGTTGCAGTCATCACATTTGGGTTATCTGCTTGCAGGGAGCCCTCAGTCAGCCTGATTATCAAAGTCTTGGGTCCTGCGTCGGTTGCTGTCTCATCTTCCATGACGTCAGGTAGTCAGGGGTATAAAGCATGCAGCCGATGCCATTACATCAGTTTTTCTTGCCCCAGATGTCAGGTGCCCCCATAATGGAAAGCAATTATATACAAGGTTACACCTCCAACAAAAAAGCAAATACACCAAAAAGTTTTAAGCATAGTAAACAAGAATAGAGGTATAGTCAATAGAAGTCAGGGGGCTGGAAGGAGGCCAACCAAGACTGCAACAGTGAATACACTCGAACATGTACATTTATGATAAGTGTACACAACTGTACTATGTTCTTCATGTTTCATTGTTGCAGTCATCACATTTGGGCAAATTCCCAAAACTAAGGATGGGAGGAGGCAATTAGATAGCATTTGGACCAGCTAAAAGGCCCTGCAAGACTGCAGTGGCAAAACCAGCTCTGGATTTAGAAAAAAATTAGCAAGTGGTAATACTTGGTGAAGGTATGTACAGAACTCCAGGTAGCAGCTTCTAGGATGTCTCTGGTAGGAACACCTCTGAGAAAGGCTGTAGAGGTAGATGCAGCCCTGGTTGAATGTGGTCTTATCCTCTGTGGGGTAGGTTTTCCATGGTGCTTATAGCAGAAATGAATGCAATGGCCTATCCACTTAGAAATGGTTTGCTTTGAAATGTCCTTCCCCTCTGCCCCTACAGCAAATGCCACCAGCAGCTGTTCAGATTTCCTGAGAGGCTTAGTCCTGTCCAAGTAAAATCTAAGTTGTCTGTGCATGTCCAAGGAGTGCAGTATTCATTCCCCTTTGCTCTGTGGATAAGAAAAGAAGGTTGGCAAATGAATGGACTGACTAAGGGCCACACTGGATACCATCTTGGGCATAAATGAGGGATTGGTCCTGAGGGACACCCTGTCCGCATGAAAGATGATGAAAGGCTCCACTGCCATGAGGGCCTGTAATTCAGACACCCTTCTTGCTGAAGTGATGGCTAGAAGGAAGGCTGTTTTCCAAGAAAGGAATTTCAACTCTGCATTTGCAGCTGGCTCAAAGGGAGGTAGAGTGAGCTTTTCCAATACAAAGTTAAGGTCCCAGGCTGGAGTAGGGGCTCTCCTGGGTGGTCTTAAGTTTTTGGCCCCTCTGAGGAATTGCTTCAACAGTGGATGAGAGAAGAGGGGTGGTTCTGTGTTGTAATGTGCTGAAATGGCTGAGACATGAATTTTGATGGAAGAAAAGGAAAGGCCCTTGTGAAGCATCTCAGTTAAGTATTGAAGAATATGGGGTAAATTGGGTACTGCTGTGCCCATCCCCTGAGTTTGGCTCCAAGAACAGAATATTTTCCGTTTTTCAGCATAGGATTTTCTAGTACTAGGCCTTTTTGCATCCAGAATGACATCCATCACTTGCTTACTGAGGGATGGTAACGGAGAGGTCAGGTAATTAGCCAGGCTGCAAGGTTCAGGGTTTGAAGCTGTGGGTGCAGAATCTGGCCATCCTATTGGGACAGCAGGGCAGGGGTCTGAGGCAGGTGCCATGGTGCCAGCAGTGACACACTGCGCAAGGGGGGGTACCAGTGCTGCTGTGGCCGGTCCGGTGCAATCAGTATTGTTCTTGGTTTGTCCTGTTTGATCTTTAGTAGCACTTTGGAGAGTTGAGGCAGAGGAGGAAAGGCATAAACTGATAGGTTTTTTTCATGTGAAGGACAGGGCATCCACTTTTCAAGCTTGTTTGTGAGGAGTCCTTGTGCAGAATTTGTCCAATTAGTAGTTCTGAGGGGAGGCAAACAGGTCTATCTCTGGGCACCCCCATTTCTTTCTCAACATGTTGAATATCTTTGGTTTCACTTTCCACTCATGTGGGTCCAAGAGATTTCTGCTTAGGTCATCTGCCAATGTATTTAGCTTTCCTGGCAGGAACTGAGCCTGTAGGTACACTTGGTAGTTCAAGGCTGTGTTCCACAGAGCCATGTATAGTCTGCTGAGAGGGTATGAGTGGGTTCCCTCCTGCTTGTTTATGTACCACATAACAGTGGTGTTGTCCGTCTTTACCAATAATTGTCCTGGGAGAATGTGGTCCTTGAAGGCTGTCAGAGCATTCTGTACAGCTAACATTTCTTTTTGATTGATATTCAGGTGCATTTGACTCGGGTTTCATTTGTCCTGAATGCACTGCCCTGCCAAGTGAGCCCCCCATGCATAGTCTGATGTGTCTGTTGTTAGGGTTTGGGTGGCAGGGGGTAGAGTGAATGGCAGTCCCTTGTTTTGGTGGCAGGCCTCTGTCCACCAAAGGAACTCTATCTTTAGACAAAGTATGATAGGAATTACTGATTGTAGATCCTGAGAATGTTGACACAATAGGCTTTTTAGATACCATTGTAGTTTCCTCATATGCAGTCTTGCATATGGAATTAGTAGAATGCAATAGGCCATGAACCCCAGTGCTTGCAGTATTTTCCTTGCAGATAGCTGGGTCTTTGTGGCCAGTAGATTGAAGTAGGCTGTCAAATGAACTTGTTTCTCTGGCGTGAGGTAGGCCATCTGGGAAGTTTTATTCAAGCTTGTTCTCAGGAATACAATTTGTTGGCAGGGTACAAGACTTGATTTCTTTTTGTTTATGGTGTACCCCAGAGAAGTTAGCAATTTCTTTACAAATGCCAGATGATTTAATAGTATGTCCTGGCTTTCTGGCTGAATTAGACAATCGTCCAGGTATGGGTATATTTGAATATTTCTTTGCCTGCAAAATGCAATGACTGGAGCTAGGCATTTTGTGAATTCCCTGGGCGCAGTAGATAAGCCAAAGGGCAGTGCAGAGAACTGATAGTGCATATAACCTGCTCTGAAGCATATGTATCTTCTGCAAGATTCCCTTATTGGGATGTGCAGGTAGGCTTCCTTTAAATCCAGTGTTGCCAACCAGGCATTTTTGCCTAGCATGGGAAGCAGCTGATGAAGAGTTAGCATCTTGAATTTTGGGATTACCAAAAATGTGTTCAGATTAGACAGGTCCAGGATAGGATGCCAGGAATCGTCTTTCCTGGGTACCAGGAAAAGTCTTGAGTAAAAACCTTGCCCCCATTCTTCTTCTTGGACAGGTTGAATAGCCATGATGCTTAAAAGAGAGAGAACCTGCTTTTGAGCCTCTGCCCACTGATTTGGAGGTAGGTCTGGCCAACCGTTTGGGGTTGGTAATGGTGGAAGTGGAATCTGTATCCTTGGGGAAACTATATTTAGAACCCATTTGTCCTGGGTAATGAGTTCCCAATTTTTTGCATGCAGGGCGATCTTTCCCCCTAAAGGAACAGTTAGTTGAGCAGGGCTTGGAAGGTTTTAAAGTTGTCATTGAGACAGTTTACCATAGGGAGGAGTCTTACTACTCCCTGCTTTGGAAGTGGGAGCCCCCCCACTGCTTAGTCCTGTGAGCACCCCGGGGCTGAAGCCTGGGTGTTCTGCTGGTTCTGGGTTTGGACTGAGAAGGCCTGGAAGAGGCAGGAAAGGCCCAATTCTTAGAGGGCCAATGCCTACAAAATCTGGGAGGCTGTACTTGCAGGAAATCTTTAACAGTTTGCATAGATTTGACTTTTTCCTCCATCTTTTTAAGTACTACTTCTGCTTTGTTGCCAAACAGGCGGTCATGGTTTAAGGGAGCATCCAGTAATTTAGCTTTAACATGATCTGGCAAAGATTGCTCCTTAAGCCAAGCATGCCTTCTAAGTACAGACCCAGTGACAGCAGCCCTGCAAGATGCCTCTAATGAATCAAAACCACATTGCAAACTATGTTTTCTCACTTGTTCAGCAGAATGCATTAAATCCTGTAATTCTTTATTTTCAGCACAGTTAGGAATCAACATCATTTTCTGTTTAAGCAATCCAGTAATATGCTGCTGATATTTCAACATATGAAACTGGCAGTTTAAGGCCCTAATGGCTAACGTTGCAGAAGTAAAAAACAATAAACTCGGTGTGTATACCTTCTTACCCCATCTATCCAATGCCCTGGAATCTCTATCAGAGGGGGTAAGATTTTTGGCAATAGTGGCCTTAATGCCCTTGGGTCCCTGTGAAATGGTCTCAGTATCCGGAGTAGGATTTTTAAAGAGAAACTTGTGAGAGTCAGGTACCCTGTAATACCTATCAGGTTTTCTGGGAGCAGGAGGTAAGGTATTAGGGGTCAGGCTAGATTCCGAGAAGGCATCCTCAACATTGTCCAGTACAGGAGGGATAGCTAAAGGGCTGTGTTGAGGCAGGAGTAATTTGCTAAGCCTCTTTTTGGAGTCAGAGTAATCCTGGCTTTCCCAGCGGAAATGCTCCCTAAGAGTGTGCAAGGTTTCACCAAAAGAGAAATCCTCTGGAGGGGAAGCAGAGGGAGTAGAGTCCTCTGCATCAGAATCCTCATAGGTAGATAAGGGCAAATCCTGGTCATCAGAAAAAAACAGAAATTTCAGAATCCTGATCAGAAGAATCAGAAGGAAAATCAGTTCTAGATCTCTTAGAGGGAGAAGGGTGGCTTCCCCTGATTAGAGTAATAAGGTCTTCAGCCATTCTTACCATTTGTTTTTTAGGCATAGGGGCCTGACCTTGCGGTCTGGGCGTCGGTTTACTGGGCATGGATCGAGTTTTAGGCCTTGAAGAAGAAGATGGCATTGGTTTAATATGCAAGTCAGTAGGCCTGAATACACCCTCAGAAGCCGGTGCCTGAACAGCAGCTCCAGACCCATCCAAGGTAGAGATGTCAGCAGGTCCCACAGTCAAAGAAGCATCGCGCGGCATACCGGACTCCGAATGGGTCTCAGTAGAGGCCTGTGAATCTGAAGTAGCAGGTATCGGGGGCTGCGAAAGTGCCTCACTGAGTACCGGTGAACTGGTGACTAGCTTAGGAGAAGCGTTGTTGGCAGCTTTGGACCTATGCGGTCTGTCTCTGTCTTTATCTTTGAGTTTTTTCAGAATGTTGGTAGTCGGGTGGCTTACTGAAGCCATTTCTGGATAATTGAACTGAGTACCAAAATATTTAGATGCAAAAATGAACCGATGACGACTAGTAAGAGATTTTAATGAGGCACAAAACTGACAGTGAGGTACGTCGTGGTCTGGGCCTAGGCAAGGAATGTAGTAGGAATGAAAATCTTTATGAGGTATTTGCTTTCCACAAGAAATACAATTGTTAACTTTTACTGACATTGGTTTAGAGCAAGAAAAAGGTTCCCCAACAGGGTATTAGCTTAGTTGAAAACTTTGGATCTGAAACTCAAAAACGAAAATTTCAGGAGTCAGCCGACTGGCACTTGTGAATTGCTTCTGCTTCAGGCACCGCATGACAAGAAAGACTGATGGAATGGCATTGACTGCATGCTTTATACCCCTGACTACCTGACGTCATGGAAGATGAGACAGCAACCGAAGCAGGACCCAAGGCTTTGATAATCAGGCTGACTGAGGGCTACTTGCAAGCAGATAACCCAAATATGATGACTGCAACAGTGAAACACAAAGAACATCCCTTATTTTCTCCTCAGCTTGGAGCAGAAGATGGAGTGCCAGACCAGGGAGCTGCATAAGGCACCAGAAATGCTAACAATGGATCTGGTAATGACTGTGTTAGCAAATATAAAAAAAAAAACAGCGAATGTCTGAAAAAGTAATGGTTCAGTTGTGTAAATAAATTCACCATAAAATTAGAGGTTCGAATAGTCATAGAATCCTTAGCTATATGGGTATATCCTGCCAAGGATATAACAGCTAGCTACCCTCCAAAGTTTCAGGACACTTTCCACTCACCCAAACTGCCACGCAGCTCAAGTTGAGTTGACTAAAAGACAAGTATTGGTGCCAAGCCCTTTAGAGCTTTCCTGCCAACAGAAAGAGGCATAGCCAGCATTAGGCACCCGCTGAACCCATGGCCATGGGGGCTCCCAGTTATCTACCCACATACAACAGCCCCACATACAGCCGTGGGTTTTGCTTTCTCCTCCTTACCCAGATCCTGGACATTCACATGGCTGTGTGACATTACCACATGATTTGACCATCATCAAAACCTTGCAAACGTTTTTTTTCTTTTTTTTCCTTCCAGACTTGCCTGTAAGCTGCATTCAGTCAGCTCTACTTCAGTGAAGCAAGGAACTTTTTTTTAATGTGGAAGTGACAAAGCAAGGACCTGACTAGCCCTTGTAAAGCAATTCCTGTGTCAACTGCCTTTAAAAAGGAATGTGCGCAGCAAGCATTACTCTTCTTATTTTTCAAGAGAGGAGTTTGCTTTACTGTAACTGTTGGATCGTTTCTTTGGACTACTGGCGTAAGGAAGGAGGATACCAAACTTTCCAGGAGTGATCATTTGGAGCAAGAAATGGAGCTGTATCTTCAACTGCCCTCATAGGGGTCATTTTTTTAAAAGGTCTGAAAAACTGTCCTTTTAAGGGCAAATTAAAAGGGCTGAACTCATCTGGGCAGTGTGGAGTGTAAGCAAGCAGTGGATCAGTCTACAATCCTGAAGAGGGAGCAGAGGATTAGCAGCAGCCTTCAATCAACTGCAGAAAAGGTAAGTTGCTGTTTTTTTAACTTTATTTTTTGGGGGTTCATGAAACCTAGGGAGATGATTGCAATACTTTTTGTGCAGAATTCTTGTACTACGAGGACTGTGTGTGGGGGGGGGTTAACATTTTTATTTTACCATTGTCCAGAATTCTAATGCTAAGAGATTGAGGTAGGCAGTCTTGTCTGAAAAAATTAATTTCCACATTTGGTGTAGTCTCTTTAATCAGTCTTGCATAAAAATGTTCATTAATTTATTTTTAGCTTTGTCTACAACTGTGCTGAAAGATTGGTAGTCTGGGAATAGTGGCTGTGAGAATGCTTCAGAACAGACAGATGTTGTTTTAATGTATACCAATGCAAACAGTGTTCTGCTAATACTGTTTTGTGTATACCAGCAATGTTTATAACTATCCCTGATGATACACCTTTCTTCTATGATAATTTTTTGCTTTGTTTGGAATTACTGTGCTGATAGGTTGGGGGAGTTAGTGGCTGTGAGAATGCTGCAAAATGTTTAGATGTTTCCCTGGTATTCATTGTTTGTTCCTCATTAAAAAATGTGGGGTCATTCAAGGCATCCTACTGCAAAATCTGTCACTCCAGCATCTTTATTAGTTCATAAGAACATTGTTTTAAATTCCTAATGTTACACCTTTGTCTTGCTTTTTATTTTGTTTTTTACTTCATCCAGAATTATTGTACTAAGACATTGATGGGGGGAAGGAAGCGGTTGTGAGAATTATGTAGAATGTACTGATGTCTTAATGCAGACTAATGCAAACCCTGTTATTCTAATCTGTCTAAGTTTATCATAGCAATGGTTAAAGCCATCCCTGAGAGGGATTGGGGCTGTGATAGAGTTGCCACCTTTAAAGCGGGCCAAAGTGGGGCATGGGTGTGTGGCCAATATGACACTGGCCACACCCTCTAGCATGACGTCACCACAGGAGTAGTGAAGGAGATGCTGTTATGGGTATGATGGATGGCTGCTGGAGTGGCTAGCTAGCTGGCTGCTGGAGTGGCTAGCTAGCTGGCTGCTGGAGTGGCTGGTTGGCTGGCTGCTGCAGTGGCTAGCTGCTGGAGTGGCTAGCTGGTTGGTGGGAGTAGCAGCTGGATGGATGGCTGAATGAATGGATGGCTGGCTGCATGAATGGATGGATGGCTGGCTGGCTGGATGGATGGATGTCTGGCTGCATGAATGGATGGCTGGCTGCATGAATGGATAGATAGCTGGCTGGCTGCATGAATGGCTGGCTGGCTGGCTGGATGGCTCGTTAGCAAAAAAAAAAAACAAATCTCGGTCATTTTTTATCGGCTGTAGAAGCACTTTGCAGGGCTCTTCCTGCCCCAATCCCCACCCCTTTCATGAATTGCAGCCAATTGCTGCACAAATTAAAGCACCCAGACCTAACAGCCAACAGCTTTGCCTGCAGGTCCGGGTTGGTGACATAACTGAATTGCCGTGGAAAAGCCAGAAGTAATTGCGGCTTTTCCACAACAATTCAATACGATTGAAAGGTGGGACTTTTCAAGTCCCACTACTTTGCACAGCAGACAATGGGATGAGGCAACTCAACCCGTGAGTGTCCCGCTGACAACGGGATGGGTGGCAACCTTAGGCTGTGAGAATGCTGAACAATGTTCAGATGTTTGCCTGATATTTTTGGCCTATTCCTCATCAAAAATGTAGGATTATGCAATGCATGCTTCTGCAAAATCTGCTGTTCTAGCATCCTTATTAGTTCATAAGCACACTGTTTTAAATTCCTAATGTTATGCCTTTGTCTCATTTTTTTTTTTAATTTGTATTTACTTTGTCTAGAATTATTGTGCTAAGACATTGGGTGGGCTGTGAGAATTCTACAGAATATACTGATGTCTTAATGCATGCTAGTGCAAACCCTGCTATTGTAGTATCTTTCTATGTTTAAAATTACAATGTTTTAAACTATCCCTGATGTCACACATTTGTTCTGCAATTATTTTGGCTTTGTCTACCAGAATTATTTTGATGAGAGATCATGGGGTTAGGGGCTGTGAAAATGTTGTAGAATGATTGCATGATATTTTTGGTGTGTTCTTCACTCGCAAAAATGTGGTTTTGTAGCACAATATCGAGGGCTAAAGATACTAGAAAAATGGACTTCATATCCTCCACGTAATACATGGTACATTCCTTGCTTTTGTCCAGAGTTCTTGTGCTAAGGGCTGGGGACACTTGTGAGAATATCTATCTCCAGATGTTTGTCTGTTACGTCTGTTGTGTCACTCATAGATGAGGTTTTCTAGCAAGTCCATGATTTTACTCATTTGTTCTACCAATGATTTTCGTTTGTTCAGAACTGAGAGGCAGTTGGTAGGCATATCAAAATATTGTACATGTTATGCAGTGCCTGTCATTATGACACCGCCTTCCTGAATGTTGGCATGATTGAAGTGGGAATAGTTTTTTGAGAATGTCTTGTTTTCTGCTCTGTAATTTTGTTTCTTCCTCAAAGTTTGGTGTGCTACCCTTAAAACTTGTGACTTTCTATTTAACCACATGTTCTGTCACCTGCTCCTGAAAGTTCTGTAATATCAATTTTTAAGTCTTTTTGGGCCTCTTCAGGTGTTTGGGGGGATGAGAGGGCGAGAATGTTGTAAAATAAGCAGAAGTTCACCTCCAATGTTTGATATTTGACTAAAACTCTGATTTGGGCCTTTCTCACTAAGTTTTTTGTGTGCTAGTCACAGTCATTATTTAGTCTTTCACCCTGCAAGTACAATAGTAACTGATGTCAATGGAAGTCATTATGTAATGTGGCTGTGTATTTTGTATTATGCCTCTTGCCTATATTACAGATCGTTTTGCCAACTGGCTACTGTTGTTCAGCAGTTTTTCTGCCTGTGGTACAATAGTAACAGATATCAACAGAAATTTGGTAATATATTTAGGCTGTGCCTATTGTACAGCTTGCCCTTATGAACAGTGTTCAGTATTGGTTGCCAATTCTTTTGTGCCTGCAGTTGTATTTGGAACCCAATTAATTTTTCTGATTTATTTGCCTGCACTGCAGTTCTCTTGCCTACTGGTCCTCGTTTCTCTTCAGTTTTTCTGTTTCCGTTGCAATACGGAATCAACTGGTCACTTTTCTTTTTGGGTGTGCACAGCACCATGGATCATGTAGCTCTTAGTTGACTTAGTGTGGCAGCTTCAGTTTTTCTGCTTAACCCGAATGTATTTTTTTGGTGATCAGGCCTTAACACTGTTGTCATCATGTCTGCCATTGAGATATAGGTCAGTTGACATGATAATTTACATTTTGTAAACTCATCTTTCATACCAAGATGTAGTGCTAGAGGGGATGGTAATGCTACCAAGTTATAGACCATACGTTTGGGGTTATTTCCTTTTATTACTACTTTTTGTAGGAGTAGTACTGCAATACAATAGAGGATGCTTGGAGGTTAATGCACAAAAGTGCTGTATTAGTTAATGATTATACTCTGTAAACAGAAGAGGCAAGTGTCACAGGTAGTGTGTTAAGGGAAACGTAGGTTTGCAGCTTGGGCTTACAGTTAAGACACTTATTGCTAACACTGGTTATCTAGCTTGGAGTTTGCATTTCACATATTGTGGCAATGTGCACCTCAAAACTGAGGGTTTGCCCCAGTGTGTCCATTAAGTAAATCTGATGGGTAACATTCCACTACTGTCATATGAGAGTTGTTTCTGTTTAATCTGGAAAATACCATAATTGCCAGAATGTGTTCAGAATGCTAACCTATGTCAAACTTTCAGTTGACATCATGTAGCCCCGAGTAGGTCAAAGAAAGTGTTGTTGTAATATGTACCTGAAGTGAAGTGCTTTTTCCTAACACTATGACAAAAGGAGCTGATGTCTGCATGTGTACTAATTCTGTTATACTTCCATTCCCAGTTAGAAATGAATTGTACATATTTGTCAGGAGCAGCAAAAAGAAAGCTTCAGCAGCGGAATGAGGATGCGAACAGACAGGGTTCCATTAAGACATTTTTCTGTGGGTCATCAGAGAAGTGAGATTCAGGAAAAAGTCTGCCTTTAGGACAACACAGTTGCTCTGTATTACAGCCTACACACTGTAAGCCCAGCATCCTTACGACAGAAAGTGAACACTCTGTTGCGGCTGCACCACAGGCTACCTCCTGTGAACTTATAGCCGTTACCATGGGAGAAATTATGTCAACAAATGCAGATTCAGCTTTAGAAGTGCTGCCTGGATCATCAGAGTCTGAATACAGAAGGAGCCCATACTTTTGTAGTGACAACAGATGTAGCCTGTAATTTGCAGGGAGTCTCGGGTGTATCATCTGAGGATCTAGGAACTTAGCCAGACTTGATAAGGGATGAGTTTAGAGTAGCTGCCATCCTGCATGGACCTATGCAAGTGGTGTTGCTGCAGTTCCCAGTCAATTAACAGAAAAGAAGATTTACATTGGAGGACTATTTCCATGCGCTGTCTAATGGGGAGAGAACCTGGTTGACATAGTCTCTCTCAAAAGATGCATTGTTTTACTTTGCATGCAAATTATTTGGACATTCTAATCATCTTCTCTTGTCAGGTGGTTACAAAACATGTAAAGAAATGCCCAAAAGTTTACACAGCCATGACCAAGCACCAGAGCATGCAGCATGCATGATGAAGTGGAAGGAACTAGACAATAGAGTAGAGAGTAGGCAGACAATGGCTGATAGGAGACAAGCAGTGGTTGAAAAAGAGGTAACTCACTGGTGTGTTGTGTTAGAATGCATTATAGCTACAGTGATGCCCTGTACACCTATGACAATGGCAATTTCTTAGGCCAAGTGCATTTTGTCACAAATTGATTCAGTAATGGTTACATATTTGCATCGTATTAGGAATAAAGATGTAATGGATCTTTATCTTGGAAAGGGTATACAGAATTAAATTATCCAGCTGATTGCAAATGCTACTTTAAGGACCATTATAGGGAAGGTGAAGGATGCTAGGTATTTTTCCGTGATTCTTGACTGCACACCAGACATCAGTAATCAAGATAAAATGACTGTAGTAGTTAGGTAGGTGACCATTTCAAGGACTGCAGCCATGGTTGAGGAACACTTTCTGGGATTGCTGCCTGTGAATGATACAACTGGAGCAGGGCTTACAGAAGTACTTCTTTAGATTCTGCAAAATCATCAACTGGACATTAGTGACTGTTGAGGACAAGCATATGACAATGACAGCAATATGGAAGGGAAACGAGCCAGATTGCAGGCCCAGATAAAACAGATTAATTCAATAACTTTTTATGTGCTATGTGCCTGCCATAATTTAAATCTTATAGTTAGTGATGTAGTACATTCATCACTAGAGGCAGTGTCTTTCTTTGGATGTCTGCAGAACATTTACGTACTCTGTTCAGCGTCAACGAGCCGATGGCAGATCTTGAAATGGCACAAATATCACTGTGAAGCCAAAGTCTGAGACTCTCTTGGAATGCAGACTAAACTCTGTCAAGGCAGTATGATTTCAGTTGAAAGGAGTCGTGGAAGCATTACAGGAAATAGGTGACGCTTTATGTACAAGTGATGCTGCAACATATCAGTAAGCAAGGGGACTGTGCTTGGAACTTATGTCACAACCATTCATTGTATGTTTAGTGGTTTGGTATGATATGCTGATAGAGATAAACTGTTCAAGCAAAGTGCTGCAGAGTCCATCAGTTGATATTTTTGTGTGTCAAAGTGCTGGCGTCACCTTGCTGAAGAACTAAAGAGACAGGGTTTCAATGTGCCATGGGTGAAGCCTCCAAGCTAGCAGAAGAGCTGGATGTTGGCACCTGGCACTACATTTCAGGAAAACAGACAGAGGAAAGTAAAGCTCTTCTTTGACTATGAATGACAGGATGAGAATGTACAGGATCCAAAGGTAAAACTACCTGTAGAGTTCAATGTGCTGCTGGACCATACCTCCCAACTGTCCCGAATTACTCGGTTTTTAATGAGTTTTGGGGTCCCAGTGAAGGGGTGCCATGATTCCCGAGTGACACCCCTTCATTTCCGATTTTTTAAGCTAATTTTTACAGATCGTGGTTTCGGAGCTGACGTCATCACGTGCGCGATGACGTCAGCCCCGTCAGCCTGTCGGAAAGAAGCTCAGATGTGCGCGCATTAATTTTAAGCCATGCAGTTGCTCAGAAGCTTTGGATTTCCATACTTTACAAGCCATGCAGTTGCTCAGTTTGGATTTGGATTCATTTTAAGCCACGCAGTTGCTGCTCAGTTTTGGATTTTTGTCTGTTTCGTTTCATGTGGAGTTGGAGGCTGGCTGCCGTTTAGGCAGTTGGATGAGGTACCTTAACCTTTTACAACAGATTCTCTCTTTGCTTAAGAGGGAGGTGTGTGTGAGTGTATATGGAGATTCTGGGTCGTTGTTATCTAGTTGCTCTGTTGAAGAAGAGGAATTTGAGTCAATAGCTCGGCAATCAGCTGATTATGAGCTCAATGGTTCTATGTCTTTGAAAGATGAGTATGATGAGGAAGAGGATTATAGAATAGCTGGTGCAGCAACAACAGAGACTTGCAAAAGGTTGAGTGAAACGGGAGACTTTGCTACTAAGGAATTAAACGGAGAGGATGACGAGGTGGTTTTAAGTTTTTTCACATTTTGATAAAAAATAGCGATAGGCATGTTCTTAATGCATTTTTGGAGCGAGTAAACTTAAATAGTAGTTTCACAAACGGGTTTTACTGTGGTGCGAAGAATGTGTCTGTGAGTAGCGTGCAAGGTGTAAATGCGAAGTGACATCATACATAACACAGATTAGTACATAGTGTGGAGTGTATGATCTGTTGCAGGTTTAAAAGGTTGTATGAGGAGTTTAAAATAGTAGTCTTCTCAGAAGGGGAAGTAACATGTTAAGCAGTGATGCTCCTGTTACTTGAGTTTTTTTGTTTAATTCTTTGGGGGTGGAATTATAGCGTTGAATGTTTTTAACCTGGGTAGTAGAACACTTGTTCAACTTTTGAAGTACACCCATTGTACTTTCCAGTCTTGGTTGCTGTTAACTGCCCTTTAATGTAATGTTAATGTCTTGTTTCTGCAGTGTTTTGTGCTGGTACTTACAAATTAAGGGATATGCAATTTTAATGAAAAAAAGTGTGACCAAAGCTGAAACCACCAAAAATCACTAAGCAATGGCACTGATGGTTTCTTCCAGTCTTTGACCATCAGTGCCATTGTTGATATGAAATTTTGCTTGGGATGTAGGTTGTAGTGGGCGTTTATTGGTTAATGTGTTATTCTGATTCCATTCAAGGGTGTAGCTAAGCATTCTCTTTCTACTCTACAGAGTACATTTTTTTTTATTTGCATTGCTCAGAAACATTTTAGCTTTTGCCGGCGTACGTTATGTCAACAAATATATTAAGTAATGCCTTTAATAACAGGTACATAACTTGCTTATAGAGAGAATTGCTAATTTAAAAAAAAACACTAGTTGTAGATAAAAAAAAAAACACTAAAAATGACATATACATAGAGGGGGTGTAGCATTTTGAAAGATACTACATTTTTTAATGCCGTGTGGGTTGGGGGCAGGGCAGCAAAAAGCATCTGTGGAATTACAAAATTCTCTGGCTACACCCTTGATTCTATAGCTTGTCATTCTTATAGATTGTTTTATTTTATATCATTGCATAAGTATAGTCTAAGTAGGCTGCAGTATGCCAGGAATTGTATAATATTATATTTTACCTACATGGCAGCAAACCTATAAGCAATCCAGGACCACCTGACATCCCGCTTCAGCATTTTGTCTTATGGCATAATTTAAAGGTGCACATCTATTACATCTCTCGTCATGGTGTTTATTAATGCTACCTAGTTTTTTGTTATTATTAGTGGCATTAGACATAAATGTGTAGTTGTGATGCTGTTTTAATATCTCTTAAAATTGCAACTTTATTAAAAAGGCAGTTAACGTTGTAGCAGCTTCTTCTCAACAAGTGTATTATTAGTATACTACAGTTTTAAATGTAAAAGTTTTATGTATATTTTAATGTATACATCATCTATGCACACATCATCTGAGACAGAACTTGTTCTAGAAAGTGTGTGTGTGTGTGTGTGTGTGTGTGTGTGTGTGTGTGTGTGTGTGTGTGTGTGTGTGTGTGAGAAAAAAGGTGGTGGCTAGAAAGACTCAAACCCTGTACCTTGGGTACAAGGTAAAAAGAGCTTAAAGTCCCTAGCAACCACCACTTCTGAATTTATTCCTCATATTTTTGATCTTGTTGTTGTTGCAACAACAACAACATTTTTTATCTGTTCCTCAATCCTCATTAAATCTGTGGTTTTAAGGATTTTTTGTTGTTGAATTCACTAAATAATGATAGACATTTGAATTACAGACTTCATGTTCAGAAAATAAAAGGTAACACAAAACCTTTTTATTCTTGCAATTTTCTAAGCTTATAAGTTCAGTTAAGTATTTGAAATGTGTCCCTATTTTGAGGCTGTATTCCCCCATTATTGGATTTGTCTGGGTTTTTGTGCTAAGAGGTTGAGATATATGGTGAGAAGTGAGAACTAAATTCACTAAATGATAGCCATTTAAGTTTCAGTCTGTCTTTCAAGAAGCTGATGATTTGGAATAGGGGTATGTTGTTCTGAGTGTAGTGCACAGGGTCCTCCTGGGTTCAAGACTTGGCAGTGAAATGCATGGTGATAACATGTTTTATTCTAGCAACTTTCCAAAATTATACAAGCAATGATTAAAATGTGTCTCTGGTTTTTGCCATTTTGCCCCCCCCCAAAAAAAAACAAACAAAAAAAAACTGAAATTGAAAATAAGTGCAAGGAGCTGTGCAAGATGCCTATGGCTTACACTACTGTCATTCTATTTTTATATTTACACTTTTATGATGGAAATGTTCTTAACTGGGCAGTTTTTGTCTTTATTGGTTCATGCATTTTGTTTCATTGCCTACTGGAAAAATGTTCAAACTATAAATTTAAAATGCTCTATAACTTAAGTCTAACAAATGTGCTGTATTGTGAAATTAATATAATTTAATAGTCAGGAAGGTGCATCAAAGAACGCATGTATGTTTCTTGTTTTGTGTTCAAGGGGCCTATGATTTGAAAACGGCCCAAAGGTTATCTTTATCACCACTGGCCAGATGCATTTTCTTTGGATGTGGTGTGGGTTTCAGTGCTGTCTCAGTGAATGTGAGTTTCAAGGGCAGAGAAGTTTTAATGCCAAGTCTATTTCCATTGTGAAATAGTATTGCTTTGTTTAGCAGATACCTATTTGTGTTTGAGCATTGTGCTATAAAATGTTAAAATAAAATCCAAATAATCATTGTAGAAGTAAAGCAGTATGCACACATTGGTGTTTATGGTAAATGGGGTGAAATAGGCAGGTAATGGGACATTAGAATGACTGCAGGGGGACTCTGGTGCCATATTTTGGTTGTCTGTTCTTCGGTTTGCATTTAAAAGTTATCAAACAATTCCATTGGAGTGGGTGGGGTTATGTAATTGTGTATGCAAATTTTATGTTAATCAGCGTACAGATTTGTACCTATTTTTCATGGGCTTTGTCCAGATTTTTGATGATTCCAGGTTGAGAGGTATGTGCTGGACACATCAATACAGTCATTTACTGACCGGTTTGAGCAGCATTCTGAGTTTGATAAGGCCTTTGGATTTTTATCTAATATTAAAGCTTTGAGTGAAGTTGTGGAAAACCCATTGATCCAACAGTGCAAGGCTCTGAAAGAACAACTGACTGACAGGATAAGTGGCCACTGTGACACCGATGACTCTAACCTTGGACATGAACTGAAATGCCTTTCTTGAATGATTGATGCAGAGCCATCACCACTGACCATGTTAAATTTCTTCATTCGCAACCACTTGCAAGACATCTATATAAATACTTATGCTTCACTGCACATTTATTTGACTGCACCTGTTACAGTGGCTACTGCAGAATGCAGTTTTTCTAAACAAACTCATAAAGACATATGTACAGTCATCAATGAGTCAGGATTGACTTGCAGGCTTAGCTATACTCTCATTTGAGCATGAAGTGGGAAAAGGTTAATACCATGGTAGCCTCACTGAAGACTTTGGAAGAATACTTGTAAGATACCAGTAAAACTCTAGATATGTGCTTATATTTCCTTTCCAGTAATCTTTTAGAATGCTGTATGGCAGTAAATTTCAGGTTCCACCTTAGCCTGACTTGTATAGTATGCTGTGTTTTTTTGCTTACTCCAGCAAGTAGGACAAGGAGGATGAAAAGTTGTAGGATTTGTAAAGGCAAAGCCAAGACAATTGGGAGCATCAGGATTTGTCGTGAGGCTAGGACAGAAGCACAAGAAGAACAAATTGCTCATATGGCACTAAAAGTGGCAGCAATCAGAAAAGCTGAGAAGCAAACTGTACATTGAAGCTAAATGACACTAGAGTGTCTGTCATCTGTGTACTTTTTGACTTCACCTGTTTCTCCTTGGTTTAAGTCCGTCTGCCTCAGGCTCTGTAATCCCCATGGCTTTCTCCTGTACGTCTTGTGAGTATGTAGTCTTTTCTATTCCTGTCCCATAGGTTCATAGGTAGGTACTAGGCTACTGGCCCAAGGGCCTAAGTAAGCCTAGCCAACAAGGTTCCCTGGCTTACACCACCCAAGAAAGTTATTTTCCTGTGCCAGTGTTGAGCAGAGCCATGGGTGACTTCTGTCTCTCTGCAGTGTGACTGTTGTGCATATCAGTAACTGTCTGTCTTGTGTTATGGGGTCAGTATCTAATGTGTCTTGTGTGATGGGGTCAGTATCTAACCTGTCTTGTGTACTTCAGTCTTGCTATAGTGCTGTCATCATCTTGTGTTTGAGAGTCTGTGTGGGTGTCTCAGTTCTGTCCTGTTGTGGTGCTGCCTTCATCTTGTGTGGGTCTCTGTACAGTCTTACTGTAGTTTTATCCTAGTCTTAGTCTTGTGTGTGTCTGTCCTGTGTGTGGGAGTCTGTGTAGGTGGTCAGTCTTGCTGTAGTTCTTTGTCTTGTGTGTGTGTGTGTGTGTTTGTGTCTGTTCTGTGTGCGAGTATATGTCGCTGTCTGTCTTGTGTGTCTCTGTCCTGTGTGAAGGAGTCTGTGTGGGTGTGTCTGTTTCAATCTTGTTATATTGCTGTCTTTGTCTTGTGTGGGATTCTGTGTGGGTGTTAAGGTTCAATCTTGCTGTAGTGCTTTTTTCATCATGTGTGGGTGCATCTGTTCTGGGTGTGTGGGTGCCTCTGTTCAGTCTTTCTATAGCGCTCTTTGTCTTGTGTGAGTATCCTGTGTGTGGAAGTCTGCGTGAGTGTCTGTCCAGTCTTGCTGTTGTGCTGTCTTTGTCTTGTGTAGGTGTCTATGTCCTGTGTGTGCAAGTTTGTATAGCTGTCTTGTGTGTGACTGTCATGTGTGAGGGAGTCTGTGTGGGTGCCTCTGTTTAGTCTTCCTGTAGTGCTGACTTTGTCTTATGTGTGTCTAAGTCCTGTGAGTGGAAGTCTGTGTGGGTGTCTTTGTGTACCTCTGTGGGACTGGCTACCTTGATGCGTTACAGAGGCTTGTCATAATGTAACAACATTGTTACTAAATGCTAGTCAGTGTGTGCATGTACTTCTGTGAGTGGCTACCTTACTGTGGTACACGTGCTTGTCATAACATAACACTGGTACTAAATGCCAATCAGTATGTGTACCTTATCACTGCAAGTCTTTGTAATGGTGTGAGTGTAGCAGCACCATACAGTGATCATTAAATGGTGTTGGGTGAGCTTGACAGGGAAGGGGGCATGAGATAACGTGGTCAGACAACATTTACTGGGTAGGGTCCCCAACTTGAAACTTGGTGGTAGCCCCCAATGCTGGCACCGGCCCTGGAGAGATGGAAGCTGAGCCCTGAAAGGACAATGCTAGGAACAAAAAATAAATAAATGTCAACACTCTGGCATAAAAAACATATAAAAAAGAGGGGTTGAGGGAGGAAGCAGCTACTGCAGCAGTGATCATTTGAACATCTACTGTTATATATTGTTTACTTACTCAATTGCACTATCTTCTTCATATTAACCACTATTGCAGTTGCCTTAGTTATATAAGTAGATTACCAATAGTTAACTATATTTGTGAGGAGGAAGAAGGATCCAAGAGCCCCTGTAGTAAGGTCCTAGCAAAGCATATTCTAGGCCTGCAGAAGGAATCCAGCTTGTAATGCTTTGAAAAGTATGTACAGTGGACCAAGTATCAGATTCTAGAATACTTCAACCATTTCCAAAAATCTTTAAATGAAGCCAAGACTCAGGTAGAGTGGCCCCTGACTCTGCCAGGAACAGTATTGTTATGGTTAATATAACAAAAGGTAATAGCCTAGAAAATCATTTGAAAACACTGTTTTGACACAAGTTGTCCCTTCTTATCTTCACAAGAAATGAACATTTGATCTGAAGATCTGAAAGATTTAGTTCTGTCAAGACAATACCAAAGTTGTCTGTGGACACACAAGGTATGGAGTATCCTTTTCTCCTTCATTTTTAGCTTTAGGAAAAAAAAATGGGGAGATGGATATTTCAGCTTAAAGTAAACTCAGACACCACTTTAGGCATACAAGTAGGATTAGTTCTCAAAGAAACCCTGCCCCTATGGAAAATGAGACAGAGCTGACTCACAGAATAGTTTGCAACTCAGATAATCTTCTTGCAGAAAACAGAACAATCAGTAAAACTGTTTTATATGTTAGCTGGTCCAAATGGAGCAAGTGTTAGCATTTCATAATGAATGATCAGACTGAGTCCCAGCTCTATCCCTACAGTAACAAAATATTTTATTTAAATAAATGCAGATGCATAAATATTCCACTAAGCCGCGGTGGTGCAGTGGTAGCGTTGTCGCCTCACAGCAAGAGGTTCTCCCATTCGATTCTTGGCTGGAGCACCTTCTGTGTGGAGTCTGCATGTCCTCCCTGTGGTTGAGTAGCATTCGAAAAATATGCATGAATGGGCGTGCCTTCATTGAAGGTTGGGCGTCGAGCTGGCACCTCGGCACCCTAAAAATCTGCCAATCATTAGCGGACCGGAGTTTTGCTGTGGCGACCCCTAACCGGGAAAAGCCAAAAGAAAAACAATTAAATGTACTTTTCAGATTTTAGCAATAACTCACATTCAAGCATGCATAAAGCAGTACATATGGCTTTTGTGGTTAGATCATGAAGGTAAAGCCTGAGGTATCAAACAAAGCCAGCCATGTTTAAATCCTGCTATACTCATTTCTAAATGTGAGGTATTGCACTTACACTGCCATTATATAAGAAAAATATTTCTTATCTTATACCACTGTATAACAGCATTTAGTCCTTTTGTGACTCTTAAAACATGCATGGGAAAGCCAAACTGTACTGCTCATGGGTTGGGCGAGTATATTTTGATGCTTGCAGAATACTTAGCTAATATTTCATATCTTGGGCATGCTAGTGTGCACTAATTTCCTGTGATAGCTTTTATCTCATATTTGTCCATTATTTAAACTCACAGGTAGTACCTACAACTGTTTATTAGTGTTACTCCACTCCACTCATCATTTTATCTTCATATTTATTAAAAATATCTCTACTGACTCCAGCTGCTGAAGTCTTGTTTAGAAGTCAGACTCCTCCTTGTGGATAATGCTTGAATTACAACACAGACAATGATTGCTTTGCCCAGTCAACACCCACATTTTGATTATTATTGACCTTCTGCTATAACATTTCCATGAACTGTGGCTTTGTACTGATTCTTTTGTGGAAGGGTGCTAACTGGCAACTGAGTTTTGTAAGTAACTTTCACCATAGGTTTATGTTTACTAGGGGTGTGGTATTCACAGACATAGTGCACCACAGCACTCAACAAATTATGGACAAATCTCAACAGCATCAAGGACAAATAAAGGAAAACAATCAAGGACATTTAAAAATATTAGTACTATTAATTGGACACATTGACAAATAAGAGAATATGAATTAATATACAATTTTTAAGTAAAAAAAATCCATAACTCTAATTATTGTCATTAAAGTCACCAGTTTTAGGAGGGATTAAGAGCTCAAATCTAAATCAGAATAATGGACAGCTGAAAGGTCCACATTACATACACTAAAAATCTCAGAATCCAAAGTGGTTAACAGAGAACCGCACCCACAGACTCAAACATGTTTATTTCATCATGCTTTGCTGTTTCCTACAATTAACAATACCCTGGGACTATTTACAGGTTTTTAAATATTTGTATACATAATTTCTCAGTCTGACCACATGGGGTCTGGCATCTTGAAGTAATTCTGATTGTTTAGTCTGCCTCTAGGTACAAACCAAAAACAACCTTGGTCGAGGAAAGAAAAAAACAGCAAAGGCAAAATAGCGTACTACTTTTTAATGAACGCTTTCGTCGAAAGACTTCATCAGAATGCCTCTAGGTATGCCACAATGCACTGCTTCTCTGTAAAAAAAAATTGCATCACGCAGGCTTCTTTCTTCCTAAAGCTCATGTTACTGCACTGATTTTACATACATACACTGTTATCTTTCAGTTAGTTTTAAGTACCATTTCATGCCATTCAGTGACTACTTAAAACACAAACAGTGCAAATGCCACAGAACAGACTGTCAAAGTGCTTTTTGCTGCTGCTTCTTTTTAAAATTACTACACTGCAGTCTTTTGTGAAGCCTGAATTGTACTAGTTTGACTCATCTCCCATCCCCCTTCACACTTAACTTCCCTAGCTGTCAAAGTGCTTAGGGTAATTTGAGCTGTTACCTGCTGTGATTGACAGCTCACAGCAGGAGATTTGACTCATGTACTGTTTTTCCTTGTTCTAGCCTTTACTTTCTGTATAGGTAGGCGGAAGGATCAGGGAGCTGTGACATTACCGCATGGATGAGTTTTTAGGACAGTAGTGGTGATGTCAGTTTGGGAAGGGAAATGGCCAGAAAACTGCCTGTATTCAGTGGCCTTGATGACATCAGTGAATTGGAGACTGCAGCAAGGGCAGGACAAAAGTTTTTTTTGAAAGTGAATCCACTACAGTTCAGTAAGGTACTGTTCTAATGTAGAGAAACTGTTGATTTAAAATATTTTAAATGCTGTATTTTTGTTTACTCATAGCAGGGATATAAATAGGGAGAAAAAAAAGACAGAGAAGTTGAGCATTTAATAATAGAATCCCATTGTTGTCCGGTAAACATCATCCTGGCCAGAAAAAGTTGCATTTTTCTGAGCCATGAAAAGTTTACAACATATAATATGATTTTATAGTCTTTATTCAAAATCACCTTTGACATGATAAATAATCTACACTAGCTTTACCATGAGGTGCTGTCAGAAAAAAGGATGCTGAAAATTTGTCACAACTATGTTTCAAACCAAAACAGATAAAATCATGTTTCTTGTGGCTAGTGTAACATAATCATATTCAGTTTTTAGTATTTTTAGACAGAAATTAAACACAAACATTACAGAGCTGCTGGATCATTTGTGTAGCTGACATCTCAGCATCTAAGATGAACCCCACTTTGCACCCCAACATAGCACTTCATACTATTGATAATAAAACCCTTTAAGATGCAGCAAGGAAACCTTGCCATCAGCAATGTTTAGCAAAAATTTGATTTCATTACAGCAGCAGTAAGGATGCACCAACCTCAATCAGCAAGCCTAGTGCACTGTTAATTCCAGGGTATTCCTTACATCAACATACTTCAACATACTTCAACACGGTTACACATCATTATAATGCACTTAAGTCAGCATTTTCAGTAAAAAGAAATAAAAAACACCTCTAACATTAATGTTGTGTGGGTCTATCTAAATTGCAACATGAAACAGGAAAACCAGCTTTTAGTGATACATTTCACTTAAAGAAAAACTACACCTTAGAACTCAAAAACATGCTTTTTGTACCTTTGTTTTCTTAGCTATTTTAATGGCTCAAAATCTTTCCAGGTGCTTCTTTTGCAATTTTAATGTTTACCACAAAATGATGGTCGATGGGGCTTGCCAGTGTAACATGATCTTGTTTTTATTGCTTTCATTACTTCTTCCCAGAATACATTTCGAGTCCTGTTTATATGAATCATGTTAGACATAAGGAAGTGGTGGTGTCTTCTCATGCCATTAAGAAAGAATGACAGTAGTGTGAAACATTGTCATCTAACACACCTTCTGTAACAGAACTGCTTCTATATTTCCTTCAGTCAGCTTCATTTATGTCTGTCAGAGCTTGTTCTGTGTTATAATTGGCTGTTAACTACTTCCAGAAAAAGAAAGCAGTTAAATAGCAGGCTTTTGTAAAGGGATTCTTTTGTAGTTCTAAAGGACTGACAGATCTCCCCCCACACTCTCATCTTGAGATGTGAAAACTTTCATTGCAGTAAATAATCCTTGCTGCATCATGTACAGCTGACAGCTACTACTGTTAAGGGGAACATAATGTAGTGTGTAAGGAATAACTCAGAGTTGGTGGTTGTCTCTTACCATTGATCTGTGTGTACTATATATGCATCCATCACTGGAAGAATGTCACAAAAAAGCATAAAATATGGTGAGGGGGAGCACATGGATGAAAATGGTGAATGTGTTGGTACTTTACAAGAAAAAATACTTTCTGACTTTTCACTAAATGCCACAGAAATCTTTGATACTACCATTTAAGTCATCTAACTATATAAATAATTATAAATAACCACCATTTAAAGCTTAGCATTTCAATACTCTGATGCTGCTTATGTAAATTTGTCAGAAGAGGTGACAACTGCCTTTAAATTCCTAACTGATCTAATTGAGTTGTTTTGCTATGAATGGCATGCCTATGTAGGAAGGCAGCTGTAAATTAGTTTTATATTTTCATTCTCTGTCTTTTTTATAGCAGCAGAATGAATTGCCTGTCTGGGATTGACAGCAGCACTGCACAGGGTGAACTACAGATTTCTCTGTGTCTATGGTATGTAATACAGTCGGAGATTAATTCATCTGCAAAGTATGTGAGAAGTTAATCTTAAAAAATGTCAATGGGCTATCCCTTTCTTTGATTCCAAGGCAAGGAAATGAAAGTTTTATAAAGTACAAGCTGATTTCTGGTACCTACACAATACTGGAACCATATCGTAGGGAGAAATGCAACCTAAGGATTCAGTTAAACTGTAGGAGAGGGTGGATTTTTCCTTTAAGATTCAATTGTACCACTTTTTAAAGAAATGCAATAAAAACTGTAAACCCCATCTAATAATGTATGCCATTTATAAGAACAGGGACCTTTGCTATGATATATTCTAGCACCACAGACATTTTTCTTGGCCACAGACATTAAATGGTCTCTGACACAACATTAAAATCAATAAAATATGTTTTAATACAGCTGGCAAAGTACAAGTAGTAACTGATTAAATACTCTCAGGAAAATAATCTCTTCTGTTAATGAGTGCCATGCTCCAGACACAGTTAGCTAGTTTATCTATCATGTTTAGAAATAGTTATGGATGGATTGAAGGCTAGGGACAGAGAATAGAAAAAATATGCATAAATGCTGAATGGTTTCAATCTCTATTAATATATGTACACTTTAACCTCAAATGAGTGAAGATGATACAAGTAGAGAATCCAATCATAAATCCATAGTTACACTTGACTACTCTAATCTAACTTCCCATGGTTTATTATAATAACAGAAATAACTACTTACAAAATAATGCAATAGGCTATTTCTTAAAATAATACCAAACTGACAGGATGAACTATGTTGTGTCCAAATGACAAACACAAAGGTGTGACTAACATTTATTAAAAGTCTGCCATTTCTCAGCAGTAAATTGGTCTTCCTAGTAGTTGCCATGCCTCATCAGCAAGACAGAAATAAATTCCATTAACAATGCACAGAAACAGGATTTTTTCTTCTAAATAGTAGCAAAACACTTGAATCTGGGTAATATATTGCATGTTCAATCAGTTTTTTCCTTGCAGTAATGCAGCTTAACACAGCATAAATCTGATTTCTATATGGAAAGCATAAGCCTATAGGGTACAGAAAATGGTTTATAGCACAGCAACTAATATTAAAAGCAAAATGTGGTCATCAACTGGGTTTAGTACAGCAAACTGAGACTAGACATTGCAGTTTTCAGTACTGCAAAAGTTTAGTAAAACTGTCATTAGTTTACACGAGAAGGGTCAGTCACTATTAAAGTATAGCTGCATGTGAACTAGCCTTTAAGTATGGATATGCAAACTTTTCACCATATCCATATATCTTTGAGGAATGTGTGGTGTGGGTTTTATCAAGTGAGATCTTCTTTTCAATGGGTAAAAAAAAAAATCTGTGTCTATAGACATTACAGCATTGTTCATTATGGTCCATTATAGCATTCTGTGCACCTGCTGCTACAATTCTCCACTGATACCCTAGTTGAATTGGATGATCTTTAAAAAATGAGAGAGAATTTCAGGAAGACTATATATTATGACAGTCACTACAAAATTACTTTCCAGTGACTCTGATAAGCTGATGTGTAAGAAAGTACAGTTGCATAAGTCCTACTTCAGTGTAACACTAGATGTTTGAATCGATCACTACCTCAGTAGCATTTTGGGTTATCTGCCAAGGTAACAGTATTGACCAGCTTTCAAAAGATCAGACTCCCCTCTCTCCCACTTCTTGTGATAGCAGATTGACTAAGCATATATTGAGAGGGAAGCCTTCAGGTGTCACAGGGAGTGAGTGTTCAGGCTTTTTCACTTCCACAGTGAAGTAGAGGAAAATATCTGAAGCCAGAATTCTGTATCAAGTGTAAATTCACAGTCAGTCACACTACCATATAAAAACCAATTCCAACAACAACTAAATCAAAGAGGTTGAAACCCACTTCAACCATGCACAGTCTGTGGGATGGTGGGTGCTGCCACTGAGGCAGTGAGAAATCTGAACATCTACCATTACAGGTAAGCAGGACTTAAGCAACTGTACTAAGAGTATCATTCCCACTGCTTCAGTGGTATTTTGGGTAGCTTCCCAAAACTTATACTACCTGGGAAGTGGAAAGTACAGTTGTGTTAAATCTTACCATAACAGTAGACTTCCTTCTCTTCACTGTTGCAGTATTCTTTACAGAAGGGATCTCCTGCCAAGGATAGCTCAATGTTCAGCCAGTATACCAGAGCATTTCAATCTTATAAGAGACATATGTCATACACATGCTCCCCATGCACAGAGTAGGTCATAAAAGTGACATATGGATGCAAACAGTCAGAACTGAATTACCCCAGGAGGAAGAGAGTACCCTTAGGAATAAAAGAGAACATGTACATCCAGAAGAAAAAGGGACAGAAAGAGAAGAAAGCAACAGCCACTTGGCCAGGAGGGTAACAAAGGTGCAAGGCTAAGGGCTAGGAATGAGGGTGAAGGAGGGAACTGAATACTGCAACAGTGAAAAGAATGATATCTAATGTCATGGCAAGATTTTACACAACTGTACTATGTCCTCCCATATCACTGTTGCAGTATTCTTTACGTAAGAAGAATACAAAAGTTAAGAAGAAGGCTGAGAAGAGGAAGGCACAGAAGAGTCCTCTACAAACCCATGTAGAACAGCCCTGGAAATATCTTCCCTGAAAATAACATCCAATTTATAATGTTTTGTGAAAATATGGAGAAAGGACCAAGTAGCAGCCTCCAGGATGGAAATGGTGTCAAAATCATTATAAAATGCACCAGATGAGGGAACTACCCCAGCAGAATGCACTTTTACAATGGGAAAGGCATTTGCCATGAAAAGAACAACAAAAGGAAATGGCTGTAGAAAACCAGGATGAGGTGGTTTGCTTAAAAAGAGCCAAACCCAAAATCCTCAGATAAAAAGAAACAAAAAGTTGCTCAGGCATGCAAATTGCCTTTGTTTTTTCTAAATAAAATCTGAGCTGTCTATGCAGATCCAAGTTCTGAAGGACATTCTCACTGGGCAGACTGTGGAGAAAGAAAAAAAAGCTAAGGTGAATAGACTGATTAAAGGACAACTCATTAACCATCATGGGCATAATAAAAGGAACAGGTTGTAGAGACACCCTGTCTCTGAAAAACTAAAACAGGAATAACCATGAGTGTCTGAAGTTCAGACACTCTCTTGGCTGATGTAAGACCCAAAAGAAGAACAGTCTTCCAAGTACAATGTGGCAAGGAAGCTGAACTAGTAGATTCAAAAATAGCCTGAGTCAATTTTCAGGTACAAAATTGCAGTCCCAATAAGCTGGAATAGGTTTAATGGGAGGCCTGACATGAAGCATGCCTTTAAGAAATTGCTTGACCTCAAACTGAGAGGCCAAAGGAGGATTCAACAGCAGACAAGCAAAATTAATGATAGGTGAGCTTTAACTGAAGAATATGCCAACCTACCATGAAGCAGATCAAACAAATAAGAGAGAATCAGGGGAACCTCCACAGACAGGGGATCCTGATGGTGAGAGAAGCACCAGAGAGAATATATTTTCCATTTGAATATGTATGATTTTTTGGTTGTGAATTTCTTGGCCTCCTGCAGAACCTGGGGCAGATCCTCAGAAAAGAGATGCCTAAATGGAATCAAAACTCTGTCACCTGCAATATAATTTAAGGAGTGAACAGATGAGGATGGACAAGTGATTCTTTGTCTTGTGTGAGAAGATCTACTGGTGAGGCAACTTGTGGTGATAGCCCCTGGTCAAGTGATAAAGAAGGGGGAACCAATGCTATCTGGGCAAAAAGGGAGTTACTAGCAAGATTTTGAGAGAGTCCTGTCTGGTCTTGTGCGAAACTTGTGGCAGCATCAGAAGGGGTAGGGAGACATGCAGAAACAAAACATTCCCTTCCAAGGAAACTGGGTGTCCACTTTCCCAGTCAGAGTACGTGTTACTCTTGAACAGATTAGAGGAAGCTGCTTGTTTAAAGAAGAGACAAAAAGATCTGCCCTAGAATATCCCACTGATGGCACACATCCAGAAACATGTCTCTGTGAAGTATCCATACTTGAGCCTGTGCTCTGGACCTGATTAAGGAGTCTGCTCTGAAAGAATGTAAACCACCTGAAGAGTCACTTGATACCTGATAGCTAGAGCTCATGCCTGAAGAGCTAATCTGTAAAGGAGATGGGACCTTGTACGCCCCTGCTTGTTGATATACCACATCACAGTGGTACTGTCTGTGAAGACTTTGAGGGGGCTGGGTTGGAAAAGGAATGACAAGTTTGCACAGCTCTCATCTCTTTTACATTGCTATGATCTAACCTCTGATGAGGGGGCCAGAGACCATGTACCTTTAAGGGGCCACAAAAAGACTAGTGGTAAAATGGAGATCCTGCAACAGACTGCTGGGAGGAGGAGCTTGGATGAGCATGTTGTACAGATTGGGAAAATGTGTATTTGTACCCCTAAAATCCTGCTAAAAGCAATGACAGGAGCAAGGAATTTGGTGAATACTGTTGGAGCAGTAGAAATGCCAAAGGGCAAAGCAGAGAATTGAAAATGCAAGTAAGAAACAGAGAAAAATAAACACTCCCTGAACAGAGGGTGAATGGGGATGTATGGGTATGCATCCTGAAGATCTAGAGAAACCAAAAGGGCCTGAGAAGAAGAGGAGGAAACCTGGTCTGAAGAGAGAACATCCAGAAAGAAGGGACCTTGAGAAAGATGTTAAGCAGAGAAAGATCCAGAATTGGTCTCCACATACCCTTCTTCTGAGGAACCAAAGACTTTCTGGAGTAAAACCACTTTTGCATATGGGTCGAATGGGATGAATGGTGCCTTGATCAAAAAGGGACTGCAGAACCTCTGGGAAATGAGAAAAACCTGTTCTAGAGGAGGTTGGGGCATTCCTGAAAGGGGGAGGGGAGAAATTTCCTAAGCATGAAATACCCCTGACAAATAACAGCACCCAAGAGTCTGAGGTGACCTGATGCCAATTGGGAAGAGACAGAGAAAGGCAGAGACAGCAAGGGGACCTGCTGAAGGGAAGTGAAGGCCAAACATCAAATGGAGACAAGTTTGTCCTGAATAGAAGGCTGAGACAAAGGGGCCTGAGTGGAGTTAGCAGGGGGAAATGTGCCTAGATCTCTTCATACCTTTAGGAGGTGGGTGATTCTGCCTACAGACAAAGGTGGATTTAGAAGGGTAATTCCTCTGGAATTTAGTGATAGGGAAGACAGAAATATGTTGGAATTCCTGCAAGGCCTTATTCTTACCCTGGAAAAACTTAAACAGCTCAGCAGTAGCTGTCCCAAAAGGATGTGTGTTATCCAAATGGGCTTCCAAAAGCATGGCTTTAATATCATCATGTACAGCATGAAGATGTAGCCGGGAATAACACCTCATCACAGAACCAAAAGCAGCAGCTGTATAAGAGGTATCAGCTGTATCACAACTGCATTTTATGGAGTGATGGGTAACAAGGGGGAGTCTTGGTTCAGAGAATCCTCTGAAACATAACCTAGATGGGAAGGAATCTGAAAGGAGTAAGAAAGGGATTCCTCCTCAGAATCCAAGTCTTATATGAGGAATTCAACTCCCTAGGCCTCTTAACAGGAGTGGAAGACCAGGGAGGGGCAGGGACAGACAACCCTTGAGATGGCTTCAAGGCCATTAAAAGCATTAAACAAATCCTGAGTAAAATCCTGCCATTCACACTGGGGATCTTTATCAACAGGGGGAATATGTTTAGTTTTCTGCTTTTTCTTGAGTGAGATGTCCTCCCCAAAGACCCTTGGAGGTTCAGACTACTGGTAGGATTTAATAATTGTAGAGGAACCTCTTCCCTCACTAAAATCTAAGGAGTCCCCCTCGATCCCTCAGAAATATTCAAAAGAGGCTCGTCCCCAACCTCCTGAACAGATGTTAGAAAAGCCTACAAGGATGCACAAGAACTAAGATTCATGCCAGCCTCCAATGGAGTCATGGCAGAGGAATCCGAGGTAAGCACCGTACAGTCTTTAGGGCTTTCACCAGCTTCTAGATAAATGTCCAGAGGAGGCTGGACAGGAAATGGACCAGACCTCAGCTTTTTGGCCTTCTCTTTGGCAGAAGGCTGACACTCAGGATGGGAGGATTCCATCTCAGCACCCCAGGGCCAACAGTTTAAGTCATTGGTTCTCAAGGTATATGGATAAGGAAGACAAGTGACTATGTACAGTCTTAGGGAAAATGCTTGACAGACAAAACACTGCATATGGTTATGGGGAAGCACCCAAGCAAATATGACACTGGTTGTGATGATCTTTATGGGGAACCTGCCTCCCACACTGACATTTTCCATTCTTGGATGCCATGAGCACAAATACAATACAAAAAAAGAAAAAAGGAGAGAAGAAACCCAATGGGGCACTTATCTGAAGGTGGCTTGGTAACCAGCACAGTGAAGGGTGTCCAGACTGACATTTCATAATGGCATTTGTACTGGCAGCAAGATGTTCTGATTGTCTGTATCTGTACATCACCTTTATGCCCTACGCCATGCATGGGGAGAACATATGTGAAGTACAGTGTCAATAAGATCTAATGGCTGTGGTATACTGGCTGGATATCATACTATCCTTGGCAGGAAATCCCTTGTGTAAAGAATACTGCAACAGTGATATGGAAAGACTGATAATAAGGATAAAGGAGCCCCTGGGTAATGGTCCCAATAAAAGCCTGCTCTAGACCTTGGAAATTAATCCAGTTTGTAGTGCTTTATAAAGGTCTTAAAAGGCCAAATTGCTGCCTGTCGAGTCCACCCCTTTTCAATATGCCATTAAAGAAGATAACGCCCTAGATGAGTGAGCCTTAACTTTGACTGGGAGAGATTTACCATGGTAGGAGTAAAAGAAAACAATAGCAGAGGACAAACACCGTGCAATAGTTTGCTTATTGACAGATTGTCTCCTGTACAGGGGATAAGAAAGGTCAAACAACCATTCAGTATTCCTGAAGGGCTTTGTTCTGTCAAGATAGTACCCAAGCAGCCTGTACATTTATTCAAGGTATGCCAAATCTTTTCTCACTTGTTTTTCTGATCGGGATGCAACACTGGGAGATTGATGGCTTGATTCAAGGTAAATTCAGAAACAACTTTAAGCATGAATGATGAATTACTGCATAACACAACCCTATCCTTATCAGAAATCAGATAGGGTTGGTCCACCATGAAAGCTTGCAGCTCAGACTCGCCTTGCAGATGTCAGAGCAATAAGTAAAACAGTCTTTAAAGTAAAGATCCATAAATCAGCCTGAGAGGCAGGTTCAAAAGGAGGCAAGGCCAGTTTTTTGAAGAACAAAGTTGAGATTCCAGGGTGAAGGAATTTGCTTTTGAGGGGATCTCACATGCACTACTCCTTTTATAATTTGTTTGACCACAATAAGAGATGATAGAGATGGATCCATGGGCAGCCAAGCTGTGATGGCTATAGATGCATTTTGACAGAAGGATAAGACAAACCATCTCTATATTGCTCACATGAATATTTAAAAATCTGAGAGGTTAAAACCTTTTCAGATCTTTTATTGGATAGTCACTCCCTACAAAACCTCTTTCACTTATAATAAGATTTCCTGGTTGCAGGCTTTCTTTTCTCCTTATATACCTGCTGCATATCCTCATGGAACATGCACTTAAAAGGTATCAAAATAGAGTCACCCATGCTCTCAGCTGCAATTGCTCTTACTTGGGCTGTACCATTCTCCCTGATGCTGTCTGTGAAGAAGCTTGTGGTAATTTCCCATGCCCAATTCCATTAAAAGGGAGAATCAATCTTGCCTATGCCAAAAGGGGGTTACCACAATGATCTTTGGTAATACTTTCTGAATCTTTAGAATTACCTTATGAATCATTGGAAAGGGTAGAAATGCATACAGGAACATTCCTGACCATGGGAATGATACAGCATCTGTTATCAAAGCATGACTGTAAAGATGCCTAGAACAGAATTTTTTCAGTTGTCTGTTTTGAAAGGAGGCAAACAGATCTACTTGAGATGTTCCTCACATCTGAATCAAGTGCTGGAAGACGTCTGACTGGAGCTTCCACTTGCAAGGGTCTCTCCAGGATCTGCTTGGTGTATCAGTCACTGTGTTTTGCTCAGACAGAATGTACGAGACCTGCAAAGTCAGAAAATGCTGTAGAGCCTCAGCCAACTCCCAGGCTACTACTGCCAGCCAGCAAAGAGAGCATGACCTTGTACCTCCTTGCTTGTTCACGTACCATGTTATGATAGTGTTATCTCTGACCGCTAAAAGAGGACCTGGAGTCCATAAGTGGTGAAGAACTTTTAAGACTAGAATTAGTGCCAACACCTCTTTTACATTTATGTGCATTGGTATGTCTTGAGGACTTCACAAGTCTTACACATTAATTCCCATGGACACTGCTTCTCACCCAAAATCTGGAGCGTCTATATGGCCAAATTGTACTGGGGTCTGAAGAGAGAAAGGGAGTACAGGACTCAGACACAGTTGATCCCTCCACAACTGCAGTTCTTGTTTCACAAATCCCAGTACTGGTACCTGAAAATCCAAAGGATAAAAGCGCTGCGTCCAGCAATTCGAGTACCACTACATTTCTCTCATGTGTAGTCTGACTACTGGTATAATAAGGCTCATTAATGCCATGAGGCCTAGAATCTCTATCTAAAACGTTTGTGTAAATCAGATCTACCAATGCTGCTAGTTAACTACCTAGTTATAATCCTAAACAGACTATATCATCAACTTTCCTCAGTAATGGATAATTCAGAGGCATAGTTTAGTTAATCGTATTAAAATAAGATCCCATATTTATATTTTAGCTTGAAATCTCACCAAGTTTGCTAAGCTCTGAGAACATCTGATATAGCTCTTCATCATTTTTAGAAAACAAAACTAGACATCATCTGTATCCTTCACTGATTTACGTAGGTTCAATGGCATAGTTAATCTTATTACAAAAAAGATCTTATATTTATATTTGAACTTGAAATCTCACCAAGTTTGTTAAGGTCTGAGAACATCTGAGAACATCTTTATCGGGTTTGGAAAAAAATACTGAGAGATCATCTGCATAATATACCCACTAAATACAAACACCCTTAATCTTTCTGTCAAAAGTTCCAAGTAAAGAGTAAATAAGTGGGGAATAGATGTATTGTAGAAACATGAGCAGATGTTTTTTAAAAGCTCCTTAGAATTGCATTTTTTCTATCCTGTAAATCTCTATAAAGTTACCATTTCTCCTGCCTTTGCACTCTCTCCTGACAAAGCCATAATGCTAGAAACTTCTGATTTGTTAGTGTAATTTCAAACTTCCAAAGTCTAACCTACCTCTTAGCTTGGGCTCCCTTATAAAGCAACCTTCATCTCATTTTTCTTTAAATTCTTTGTCATGCTGATAGTCCCCTGGTACTCTTAAAATCACACTCCTGTGCATGCAATATTTTTTCTGGACATCTTTTAAAATTCTTCTCATACCTAAAATGCTCCTCCTGCAATATTCCTTTAGGTAACTAACCAGGTCTAATTTAAGCTGATCCCATGTTACTTCATCATCAGTTTCCACTTTAAGTTCTTGTTAGTAGGCACATTATAAATTTATACAGGAAATTAATTTGTGAATTATAAATAAATATAACACAGTGGTAAAACTGGGGTTAAAACAAAAAGCAATACAAATATCCAAAGTGTTTGAAGTAATACCAACTGAAATCTAATCTGCACTCATCAGCTAAAGACTAAATCAGTGTTAGGTAATGGTGGGCAAACTCCCCAGTCTCTCATCCTGCCTATTAGGATGTTGTAAAACTGTTCTCCATTACACAAATACTTATTTACTCTCCAACACCCACAACTGTAGTATCATAACAGGATGAGTAACCACACAGCCAAACATGTAAAGATAAAGATATAGAGATAAAAACTTTACCTACCCTTGAAAATGACTGCTAACTAAAAGAAAATCAGGTCTAAATGGACAGCAATAAGGACAAAATCCTATGAACATCTTGCATTCTCAGAGTAGCAATACATCTGCTTATAAATCTACCTGTTCTTGGAACTTGCAGGCTTCTTGGCCCAGAGTCTGCTTCTGTTATGGCAAACATTAAATTCCAATCTCCTGCACATACTACCACCCCATGTTACCCTTTCCCTCAAGATCAAACTTAAATCCCACTGCCCAATGCTGGGGATCATGCAAACATTAGTAATGGTTAGTTAAATGCCTTTTGAACTGCCTTTAGTAGTCATATACCTACAGTCTTTGTCAATTTTTAGTTCTGTTCTTTCAAAATGAACATCGTTCTTAGCTAGTATGATTACTACCCTTTAACACGTTGTGGAATATGAAGAACCCACATGTTGTTAGTTTTAAGTGCTCCAGATCCACTACATGTTTCCTGCAAAAGAAAAAAATTATGCAAACTCTTCATTTTATTTGCAAGGGTTCATCAAGTGATTCATGTAACATACATTTCAAAACAATATTAGATAACAGAAAAACCCTGTACAATCATACCTACTGGAAATACTTGGGACAAACTCAATCCCCCTTACCAAAACCCATACTGGTGAGCAACAGAAATGTATTAAATTCACTTTTCAAAAGGTAACTGCAATACAAAATGTTAAAAATGGCAGTGGCCGTACATAAAGAAATGCTGTACAACCATAACTATTTACAGCTTGAGTTAGTTTACATTGTGCTCATGTAGGAGGCACAAAGCCTCTAACATGGTGTGGAAACTAGACAGCAAGACTTGACTTCATTAGCCAAGGGAAGGAAAGCACCTTTTTATTCCTCCCCTTCATTCTGCTTTCTCCAGTTATGCACCCCTGCCATCCATGACATTTTAATTTCACTTCAGATAACATTAGTGCTGTTAAATGACTCATATACTATATTCAGGTTATGACATTTTCTACCCTTCCATTGCTTTACAGCTGGAGTTTGGTAAAACAATCTCTCATTTATTGTAAATTACAGTATATTTGGCATTCTCATATTTCAGCACTACTACATTCATAACATGTGCCTGAACCTTTTTGGGAGGTTTCACAGACAGTGAAATAGAAACTCGGGCCCTTTAAGTCTGTCACTGACAAACAGACCGAATTCTCATCATGAGGATAATGCAGTAAGTGTCATCCCAGTCAACGGAGGGAATTAAGTATGGTTTGTCTGACTTTCACTCTGTTAAGATGACTATTAAAGATCATAGAATGAACCAACTTAGTCCAATATTCAGGAGGAAATAGAAGAAAGATTACCACTACCTTAGGGTCAAAAAAACAATTACAACCAAAAGTAAAACACTGCAAACTGACCATCTCAGCACAACAGACATGTACATTAACACAGATGAGTACAATTCGAGCAGATACCCAGCCAGAATGTGAGCTCTGTGCCACTCTATAAGCCATGTTATCACATTTCAGTATCACTTTTGGATATATACTTGTCTTGATGTGAGAACCACTCATTCACTAGCCGTTTTCCCATAAACAATCACAACATCTGCTCTTTGCCTTTCCTCTAAGCTACCATCTTAACTCTCAAACTGGTGCTGAAGTCCTCAGTGGCTGTGAGTTTTCTGAGCTTTCTTCAGTTGCTAACTGGACATTGTAGCACTCTTGGTATCTTGTTCTGAAGCTTACTGCTTCAATTTGGTAAGAACACTGCAAAAGGATTAAGTTACCAGGACACCTGGCAGATAAACATATGGCAACTGGCAAAGTTTAAGAACCAGTTGAATTGTCAGCTTCTTCTATCACGTCTCCATGCAGCAGTGGTGATCCAGTTTTCCACCAGCATTCAGTCTGTCTCTCCTCCCACCCTTATGGCACAAGCTTTATTTTGGACTAGTATAGGCCTTGCCACTTGTACTCAGATACTGTGGTATGATGAGCATGCGTGGCCACTCAATCCTTACATCTGCCTCTGGAATCCTCCTCTGCTCAGCACCTCTCTCCTCTTCATATAATTACACAGTTGCATCCCTCTTGCTCTGCGATACATTTGCCTTGGTCCTCTAAGACTATTAATCTAGCCACAAAATGTTTTATTTTTCAGCTATGCCAAAGACAATGTTTAGCATCTCACCAGGTCAGGGCCAATGGCTAAAACTTGATCTTAGTAGACAGAAATCACTGATTTAATCTCTATTTCTTATCTGATTGGTGCATATAATCATTAGGTTAGCATTATTTTGAAGTTCAGTCATGGTTCATTCCAGCTGAGGATTTCTGACAGCATTCTCCAAAGTCAATAAAACAGCAAGTGTTCTCGCTCGCTGCTCTGACAAATTGCCAGGGTCTTGACCTACCACAAGGCTCTTCTGGTGTCATCACTGGTTTTAAATGTACTTCCTTCTTCTTTTTGACATATGCCAGTTTTGGAGGTAGTTTCTATGTAATATATTAATAATCTTTAACACAATTCAAACCTTGTCAACAGAAGACCTCCCAGATCCCTCAATAAACAAGGTAAACAGTATTTATGGTTGTGACCATTTTATTGTGTTATCAATACATCAATTAACTGAACCACTGAATCTTCAGATATAACATTCAACTAATGATAAACTGCAAACTACACCTTTAACACCAACATTACTGAATATCAATTGATGCTGGTTGGTATACATCCCCCCACCCCTGCGCCTGTTCTGGCCCGCCCTTTCTGTCACCAGGGTCATGCACAGTACTTCCTCTGCTCCAATAAGACTCGAATTACCACAACCTTATTTTCCCTTTTGTAGAATCAAACAACTACATGAAATTTGAAAAGGAAAGGGGGGGGGCAAAAGGGGGGAAAAGAGGAGGCCACAGTGGCCCAAGCCCTGCAGGTGCTGTGAGTTTTGGCTTTCTTAATTGAAATTGTATTTTAGTGGCAAGAAGGGCTTCCTTTTAGAGCCACTTGCCAGTTTTTGGCTCATAGGTAAAGAAGGACAGCAAATGATGCTCTGGGCACAGCATAAGTCAAACTCTGTATGGACTCCTTGAAAACCAAGGATCTGAAAGCAGTTCTACACATAAATGAATGGCCAAGAGTAGAGGAGGACCTGGAATAAATATACAAGTTCCAGTGCCTTATACAGCTTAAACAAGCATTTGAATTCAATCTACTTGTGTGGTTTACTAGTTTAATAGGCTGCCCTTCCCTAGCTAGGGTCTGACCCTTTCCCTACTCTAAATGAATGAGATGTGTACCCTTCTGCTACAATACCTCGGCTATGTGCAGATTTTCTGATCATATTAACTTCTGTGGTGGACAGCTGCTGTCCTCCAGGGTGCTGAAATGCCAACTGATGTCACTGTACTTACCCAGCTAGCCTTTAGAAAATTAAAGCAAAATGAATTGGGCACTAGGCCAACATTTTTTCTTTGAATAGGTAGATCTGGCCTTGACCCTCCTGGTCTATTTTAGGTTTCTTTAACCAAATTGCAAAATATTATGTTCACCATCACCACTTCTGCTCAACATAGAGACTGCAAGAATTCACTGTCTCTGAAAGCCTGGCGTACATTCAAGTTAACAGTGCTGGACAAAATACCAATGAGGGGAACTCATTAACTGACTTTTTACCCCTTTTATTATTAAAGGCAATAGCTGTGTTGCTTTTCTATAATCTCTGCTTCTGGCATTCATGTAACTCCAACCTTTTACTAGTCATCTTGTGACCCAGTGCTTTGGCAGGCCCAGCAAGCCTATGCATCCAGCTAACCATCCTAGGACCATGACATGCATATGTACTGAAAAGCTGGGGAATCTCCTAAATAGCAATTATGTAATACAAAAAGAATGATGATGTCCAATGACCCATGCCTAGACTTAATAGGCTGGGTTACATAAAAGCTTTTGAATTGTTCTAAAGCTGAAGTGTAAGCTCTTATGGTGTTTTAGGCCCATGAGTTAAGTAATAAATTGATTAATCTTCACCAAGAAGCCATATTTGCCGAGGAATTGGTGTAGGCCGCTGGTTCACTTCTGGAGTCAAAGTTCAGAATCTGCAAAGCTGCAGGCAGGATAGAGTGTCAAGCTATGTTATTCCTGCTACCAGGTATGTGCTTAGCAATGTTGTTGTTGTTTGTATTTCAGCTTTTCCCAGTTAGGGGTCGCCACAGCGAAACTCCGGTCCGCTAATGATTGGCAGATGGTTTTTATGGTGTCGAGTTGCCAGCCCAATGCCCAACCTTCAACAAAGGCATGCCCATTCAACGCATGTCTTTCGAATACCCACTCGACCGCGGGGAGGACATGCAGACTCCACACAGAAGGCGCTCCCAAGCCGAGAATCGAACGGGAGAACCTCTTGCTGTGAGGCAACAACGCTACCGCTGCACCACCGTGGAAGTAGGTATGTGCTTAGCAATAAAGGTAAAAAGTCTACATCTCCTGCTGAACATTAAAAGCATCCACATACAGTTGACAAAGTCTGCTACCTACACTGGTACAAGCATCCACTGATAGTTATTCGTTCAACTCTGCTGTGTAGAGCACATCCCCCTCCTCTTTGCACCCTCCCTCAACCTTGCCCCCCTACACATTCCAACACACCTCCCTCCCTATCACCTCTCTTACCCAGCCTCCCCCTCCCCTACTCATCTACATATAGTAGACTATCACCACAGCAGCATATTTAGAAAATACCTTTTCCACCTGGTTAGGCCAGCCACAGGCCCCTCTCGTTGTGTGCACACCAGTAAGGCTCTTTTTAGCTTCTGTACGCTGATTGCGCAATGCCTTCTGGTTTAAATCTGCTGTTTAACTGTGAAGCTCATTATGTCAAATCTACTGTTTAAAACTGTGCGATACACTGTTTGATATTTATGCTTATGTCCTTATTCACTGCGCTCACAAATGCTGTTATAGTTGTTGGGTTGTTTCTGATATAACTGCCTGATCCTCATCTTGCACAGCTGCTGTTAGTCGCATGCCCTGTAATTGTGCATAACTGCAGCGTGGCTCTTTTATTTCCCTACTGTTGGCAAATAATTGTATATGTGCATTGCGATGTTTCTATTTCCCTACTGTCGGTAAAAATTTGTAGAAAACAAAAAAAGAAGAGTGATATAATATTCTGCATATTTTGTATTGTTATTTCCCACCATAAAGATATACCTCCTTTGCTGCTTACCTCGGAGGTGTGCCAATGAGTGCTAGTATAGCATAATTATCTTTATTTCCTTGGCAAACTGCCGGTAAAGCAGTGTTAGAACTTGCTGATACTGAATACTGATACAGTAGCATGGCCTCCCCTAAACCAGATACAAGTGGGTTTTGGCTCCAAGTAACAATACGCTGTCTTCGGCCCTTAGACTTAAAAACCACTATACCGGCAGCCCAAGTGATAATATGCTGACCTCAGCATTTTAACCACTACTCAATATGCTGAGAGCCCAAATATAAATACGCTGTATTCAGCGTTTAAACTAACATATCAGCAGGCTGCTGAAAATCCTGATACTGCTATCAGTTGCATATTTGCTGCCGTTCCAGTCTGTGTAATCCCCTAACCTGGCTGCATTACAGTTATTGCAATATCAGTTACATCTTTGCTGCCTTTCCAATCTCTGAAATCCCCTAACCTGGCTGTATTACAGTTACTGCAACATTAACAGCATACCGATGTTACAATGCAACTACCTATAGTTATGTTACAGTCAGCTTGTGTTCACATCTGAATCTTGCTGCATCTCTAGGTTTTTGCTACATCTTACATACTTTCACAGGAAAGCTCTGCTAAAAGGTTTTGATTTACAGCTGCTTTTACAGTACTTAGAGTCTCAACTAATAATGATTTACCTGCAATTGCAATGATTTTACTTTGTATAAGTAGTTGTCATAACAGTACAACACTGCTTATGTGAATACTGTGCATAGTATACTGTAACCATTTACTGCTGACCTGCTCTGTTGTTCTCACGCTCTGTTATATGCCATCCTACCCTGAACCACCACACCCTTACTCACTTTCTCACCCACCAACATCTCTACTCCCTCTCCCTTTGCCTGCACCACTCACTCCTCCTACATGCACCTTTTGCACTCTCTCTCTCGCTCCCATTACAGTCCTTACTGATAACTACCCTTATGTCCCCCTGCCTACATCTTTGATCCTACAGCTCATGTAGATAATAACTACCTTCCTTTCTGCTTTAATTTCAGCTCACACTTTGTAATTTGTGTCAAGCTCCGCTCTTCCAAGACACTACAAAAGACGCTCAACTGTGTTTCCACCTCCACCAAGGTCTGAGTATTCTATTGTTTGTGCTTCTCCCTACAAAGAAAAAGCAGCAATTTGCACCACCATAAGTGCATGTAAGCAAGCTGTAGTAGCCGTGTCATCAATAAAGTGTATAATATATGCTACATCAGTCTGAGTGCTTCCCTCTACCGAGCACACTTGCAGAAACCCCTGATTCCCCTCTCTTGTCCACCTGTTCCACCTATATTTTTCTACCACTAGGTGGCAGTACTCCACAACTCTCCCCCTACCAGTCAGCCAAACCCACAGTCCTCTGCTCTGCCTTTTCCACAATCACTCAATATACATCCAAAAAGCAAACAACTTTCTAAAAATATATAAATACCATGACCAGGAACAGCACTTCAAGGAATGAAGTGGTGTTCCTGGTCATAGTATTTATGTATTTTTCACAATCAAGCAGCTCCTCTCCCTAATCTAGCAGTACGACACCTAAGCCATAACCAGTCACTCAAAGTACTCCACAGAGCCCATAATGCCTGAAAGTCTACATCTCCTGCTGAACATTAAAAGCATCCACATACAACTGACAAAGTCTGCTACCTACACTGGTACAAGCATCCATTGATAGTTTTTCGCTCACCTCTGCTGCTAGGCTCTACCCGCTCCACTCACCCTGCAAGCTCTCTACTCCCCTACCTTGCCCCCAATTTCCACCCGTCCCCACTACCTGGACATTTATCCATCCCCAACCCCTCCCACAACTCCTACCACCCAATCACACAACACCACCCACCAGACACACCAATTACATAAAACCCTCCAAACCTTAACAATGCCTCCTACACCATTACACCTACTAATACTACCAGCCCAACTTATCTCCCTCTCCTGTCTTACTTCACTTACACTACTCCCTAACCGCCACAATACCCCTCCTTCTCATTCCACAGCCACTCTCATTCCTACTTCCACATCATCAGATAGCTCCACAGCACCAGACCTCCACTGCACTAACCTAACTTTATTATTCAAGCACAGACTACACCAACAGTCAGCAACTTCCTGGTTAAATCCAACCACAAACTAATCACCTTGGAACCCCCCTGCCGCAAAGGTAACCACCATGAAAAACTTCTCTAAAGCTAACTTTAGGCTCCTAAAAACAGAAATGGCTAACTTCACAGCACCCATGCAAATGGAGAATAGTTTATTGACCACTGAAACATACACCAATGCACTGTACGAACACATACACAAATGCATGGATCTCTCCATACCAATAGAACCAAGACGCTCTCCTCCAATAAAAGGAAGCCAATCTGGTGGCCCCCTGCCATAAACAAACTCTACAACAGGAGGAGGAAACTGATGTGGAATAAGGTGAAGTCCCAGGACTGGAAAAACTCCCTTATCAGCTTCAACAAAAAGTTGAGATCACTCATCAAATCCTCTAAAGCTAGCTATGAAAATAGAACTGCAGCAGTTAGTAAAGACAAAGTACAGTTGTGTACACTTACCATAAATGTAGATGTTCGAGTGTATTCACTGCTGCAGTCATTACATATGGGTTATCTGCTTGCAGGTAGCCCTCACTTGGTCTGATTAACAAAGTCATGGGTCCTGCGTCGGTTGCTGTCCCTTCTTCCATGATGTCAGGTTATCAGGGGTTTAAAACATGCAGCAGACACCATTACATCAGTTTTTCTTGCCCCAGATGTCAGATGCCCCCTAATGGGAAGCAATTAAAACTATAAATACAAGGATATACCTGCAACAAAAAAGCAAATACGCCCAAAACTTTTGAGCATAGTAAGGGAGAGTAGAGGTATAGCCAAAAGAAAAAAGGGGGCTGGAGGGAGGGTAACCAGGACTGCAACAGTGAATACACTTGAACATCTACATTTATGGTAAGTGTACACAACTGTACTATGTTCTTCATGTTTCACTGTTGCAGTCATTACATTTGGGTAGATTCCCAAAGCTAAGGTTGGGAGGAGGAATTTAAATAGAATTGGGACCAGCTATAAGGCCCTGCAAGACTGCAGTGGCAAAGCCAGCTCTGGCTTTAGAGAAAATTGGCAAATGATAATGCTTGGTGAAAGTATGTACAGAACTCCGGGTAGCAGCTTCTAGGATGTCCTTTGTAGGGACACCCCGAGAAAGGCTGTAGAGGTAGATGCAGACCTGGTAGAATGGGGTCTGATGCCCTGTGGGATAGGTTTTCCATGGTGCTTATAGCAGAAATGAATGCAGTGGCCTATCCATTTTGAAATGGTTTGCTTTGAAATAGCTTTCCCCTCTGTCCCTGCAGCAAATGATACCAGCAGTTGTTCAGATTTCCATTGAGGTTTAGTCCTGTCCAAGTAGAATCTAAGTTGTCTGTGCAAATCTAAGGAGTGCAGTATCCATTCCCCTTTGTTCTGTGGGTTAGGAAAGAAGGTAAGAGCCACACTGGATACCACCTTGGGCATGAAGGAGGGGATTGGTTCTGAGGGACATCCTGTCCGCATGAAAGATGATGAAAGGCTCCACTGCCCTAAGGGCCTGTAATTCAGATACCCTTCTTGCAGAAGTGATTGCTAAAAGGAAAGCTGTTTTCCAGTTAAGGAATTTTAAATCTGCAGTAGCAGCTGGCTTGAAAGGAGGAAGAGTGAGTTTCTCCAAAACAAAGGTAAGGTCCCAGGCTGGCATAGGAGCTCTCCTGGGTGGCCTTAAATTTTTTGCCCCTCTGAGGAACTGCTTGAGTAGTGGGTGAGAGAAGAGGGGAGGCTCTGTGCTATAATGAGCTGAAATGGCTGAGGCATGAATTTTGATGGAGGAAAAGGACAAGCCCTTATGAAGCATTTCAGTCAAGTATTATAGAATCTGAGGTAAACTGGGCACTGCTGCGCTCATCCCTTGAGACTGGTTCCAGGCACAACATCTTTTCCATTTTGCAGCATAAGATTTTCTAGTACTAGGCCTCCTTGCCTCTAAAATGATATCCATCACTGGTTTACTGAGTGATGGTAAAGGAGAGTTTAGGTAATTAGCTAGGCTGCTAGGTTCAGGGTTTGCAGCTGAGGGTGCAGAATCTGGTTCTCCTGCTGAGACAACAGGGAAGGAGTCTGAGGCAGGTGCCATGGGGCCAAGCGTGACACGCTGCGCAAGAGGGGGTACCAGTGTTGGTGTGACCAGTCTGGTGCAATTAAAATAGTCCTTGGCTTGTCCTGTTTGATCTTTATTAGTACCTTGGAGAGCAGAAGCAGAGGAGGAAAGGCATAAACTGATAGGTTTTTCCAGATGAAGGATAGAACATCCACTTTCCAAGCTAGCTTGTGGGGAATCCTTGTACAAAATTTGTCCAAATGATTGTTCTGGGGGGAGGCAAACAGGTCTATATCTGAGCTCCCCCATTTGCTTGTCAATATGTTGCAAATCCTTGGTTCCAGTTCCCACTCATGTGGGTCCATGAGGTTTCTGCTTAGTCCGTCTGCCAGTGTATTTAGTTTTCCTGGCAGGAATTGAGTTTGTTTATTCATTTGGTAGCTCAAGGCTGTGTTCCACAATTCCTTGGCTAGTCTGCAGAGGGGGTAAGAATGTGTACTCCCCTGCTTGTTTATGTACCACATGACAGTGGTGTTGTCTGTCTTTACCATTAGTTGTCCTGAAAGAATGTGGTCCTTGACGGTTGTCAGAGCATTCTGTACAGCTAACATTTTCTTTTGATTTATGTGCAGGTGCATTTGACTTGGGTTCCATTTGCTCTAAATCCATTCCCTGCCAGGTGAGCCCCCCCCATTCATAGTCTGATGCATCTGTTGTTAAGGTTTAGGTGGCAGGGGGTAGTGGGAATGGTAGCCCCCTGTTTTGGTGGCAGGCCTCTGCCCACCAAAGGAACTCTAGGCGTAGGCAAGGTATGACAGGAATCATTGCTTCTAGATCCTGTGAATGTTGACACCATAGGCTTTTGAGATACCATTGTAGTTTCCTCATATGCAGCCTTGCATATGGAATTACAGGAATGCAGGAGGCCATGAACCCCAAGGCTTGCAGTATATGCCTTGCAGATAATTGGGTTTTTGTGGCCACTTGTTTGAAGTAGGTTGTCAAATGAATCCATTTCTCTGGCATGAGGAAAGCCATCTGGGAAGTTGTATTCAAGCTTGCTCCCAGGAATATAATTTGTTGACAGGGTACCAGGTGTGATTTCTTTTCATTTATGGTGTACCCCAGACAAGTCAGCACCCTTTGAACAAAGGCCAGATGATTCAAAGGTATGTCCTGGCTTTCTGCCTGAATTAGACAATCATCCAGGTATGGGTATATTTGAATATTTCTTTGCCTGCAAAATGCAATGACTGGAGCTGGGCACTTTGTGAATACCCTAGGTGCAGTAGATAAGCCAAAGGAGAGTGCAGAGAACTGATAGTGCATGTAGCCTGCTTTGAAGCATAAGTATCTTCTGCAAGACTCCCTGATAGGGATGTGCAGGTATGCTTCTTTTAAGTCTAGTGTTGCCAACCATGCATCTTTGCCTAGCATAGGAAGCAGCTGGTGAAGAGTCAGCATTTTGAATTTTGGAATCACCAGAAAGGTGTTTAGAGTAGAAAGGTCTAGGATAGGATGCCATGTATTGCCTTTTCTGGGTACCAGGAAAAGTCTCGAATAGAAACCATGTCCCTTTTCCTCTTCTGGTACAAACTGAATAGCCCCCATGCTTAAGAGAGAGAGAGAGAGAGAGAGAGTACTGATTCTGGGGCCTCTGCCCATTGATTTAGGGGTAAATCTGGCCACCCGCTTGGTGTTGGTAATGTGTGGAAGTGAAATCTGTATCCTTGGGACACTATATTTAAAACCCATTTGTCCTGGGTAATGAGTTCCCAGTTTTTGGCCTGCAGACCAATCGTTCCGCCTAAAGGAGCATTCAGTTGGGAAGTGCTTGGAAGTTTTAAAAGCAAGTCATTCAGACAGTTTTCCATAGGGAGTCTTACTACTCCCAGATTAGTCTTGTATGTCCCCTGGGACTAAAACCTGGGGTTTCTGCTGTGCCTGAGTTTGGCTTGAGAAGACCTGGAAGGGGCTGGATAGGACCAATTCTTAGAGGGCCAGTGCCTACTAAATCTAGGAGTCTGAACTTGTAAGAAATCTTTAACAGTTTGCATAGATTTAGCTTTATCTTCCATCTTTTTAAGAACTTTCTCAGCTTTGTTGCCAAACAGTCGAACCTGATTTAAGGGAGCGTCCAACAGTTTAGCTTTAACATGATCAAGCAAAGATTGCTCCTTAAGCCAAGCATGCCTTCTGAGCACAGACCCAGTAACAGCAGCCCTGCAAGAGGCCTCTAATGAATCAAATCCACATTGCAAAGTATGTTTTCCAACCTGTTCAGTAGAATGCATTAAATCCTGTAATTCTTTATTTTCAGCATAGTCAGGAATCAACATCATTTTCTGTTTAAGCAATCCAGTAACATGTTGTTGATACTTTAACATCTGAAACTGGCAGTTTAAAGCCCTAATGGCCAAGGTTGCAGAAGTGTAAACCTTCTTATGCCATCTATCCAGCACCCTGGAGTCTTTATCAGAAGGGGAAGGATTTTTAGCAGTAGAAGCCTTAATGTCCTTGGGTCCCTGTGAAATAGTCTCTGGATCTGCAATAGGATTTTTAAAAAGGAACTTGTGTGAATCAGGAACCCTGTAATATCTGTCAGGTTTTCTGGGAACAGGAGGCAAAGAATCAGGGGCCAAACTAGATTCCGAAAAGGTATCATCAACAATGTCTAGTACAGGAGGTATAGCTAAAGGCCTATGCTGTGGGAGGAGTAAGAAATCCCTAAACCTCTTTTTTGAATCAGAAAAATCCTGGCTTTCCCGGTGGAAATGTTCCCTTACAGTATGTAAGGTTTCACCAAAAGAAAAATCCTCTGGGGGGATGCAGAGGGAATAGAGTCTTCTGCATCAGAATCCTCATAAGTAGATAACGGCAAATCCAGATCATCAGAAAAATCAGAATCCTGGTCAGAAGATTCATAAACAACTTCAATCCTAGATCTCTTTGAAGGGGGAGGTTGGCTTCCCCTGATTAGAGTTATAAGATTTTCAGCCATTCTTATTTGTTTTTTTAGGAATAGAGGCCTGAGCATGCAGCCTGGGCATCAGTTTCTTAGGCATGGTTCGAGATTTAGGCCTAAATGAAGAAGGAGGTGTTGGTTTAATAGGCAAGTCCATAGGCCGGAATACACCCTCAGAAGCCGGTGCCTGCACAGCAGCTCCAGTCCCATCCAAGGTAGAGACATCCGCAGGTTCCACAGTTGAAGCATCTCACGGCATACCAGACTCCGAATGGGTCTCAGTAGAAGCCTGTGAATCAGAAGTAGCAGGTATCAGGGGCTGCGAAAGTGCCTCACTGAGTACCGGCGAACTGGCAACTGGCTTAGGAGAAGCATCGTCAGCAGCTTTGGACCTAGGCGGCCTGTCTCTGTCTTTATCTTTGCGTTTTTTTCAGAATCTCGGCAGTCAAATCGGTAACTGACGACATTTCAGGATAATTAAACCGAGAACTGAAATATTTAGAGGTGAAAATATACTGACGATGGATAGTGCGCTGATTAAATAAAGTACAAAACCGACAGCAAAGTACGTTGTGGTCAGGGCCTAGGCAAGGAATACAGTACGAATGAAAATCTTTGTGAGGTATTTGCTTTCCACAAGGAATGCAATTATTAACTTTTACTAACATCGGTAAGGAGCAAGAAAAAGTTTCCCCAACTGGGAATTTAGCTTTACTGTGGCTGACAGATTCAGTGCCAAGTTTACCCCCCCCCCCCCAAGGACCAATCACAATACCAATAGATTGCCAGGCACCCAGTATTTCTGCTACACAGGACAAAACAGCACTGTCCAAGGCCAAGAATACAACTTCTATGGGACCTGACAATATCCCTGGCTGTGTTCTACATGAACTATAGAGTGAACTGGTACCTCACCTGTGTGCTCTGTTCAATCACAGCCTCACCTCAAGATTTGTCCCTACCGAATGGTGCACTGCTACAGTCATCCCTCTCCACAAAGGAGGAGCAACTACAGACCCCGGGAACTATCACCCCATTAGCCTGACGAGTCTGATATGCAAAGCTATGGAACGCATCATCATGGACCTAATAAGCAAGAATATAGGGAATCTGGATTCCACACAGTTTGGTTTTGTAAAGGGTAGATCATTACTGCTCAACCTGGTCGACTTTTTTGAGTCAGTCACTAGAGCTGTGGATGAAGGCAAGGTGGTTCATACAGCCTACCTTGACCTGGCTAAAGCCTTTGACACCATTCCCCACTCAGGATTCATACAAAAACTCACTAAGCTAGGCATCAACCCCTACATCACTAGGTGGGTTGCAAATTGTCTCACGGATAGAACCCACAGTGTGAAAGTAGCTGACTCCAAGTCAGACTGCCGACTAGTCACCAGTGGAGTCCCACAGGGTTTGGGCCTGGGTCCTCGCCTGTTTGGTATCTACTTCTCTGAAGTCCAGGCAAACACGAAGGAACTCTGGCTGACAAAGTTCACAGACAATTGCAAGTTGGGAGCTAGTATTAACTCCCCAAGTGATACTGACATCCTACAGAAAGGTCTCACTGAGAACAATGACTGATGTCAGAACCATGGCCTTAAGCTCAATGCCAAAAAAAAAATGTGTTGTCATCCCTTTTGGGAAAAACCCAGTTCCCATGAACTGCCACATTGATGATAGTCCACTGAACACAAAAGGTGTTAAAAGAGATCTGGGAACACAGGTTGACAGCAACCTCTCTTTTTACCACCACATTGTCAATGTGGTCAGAAAGTCCATCTATGTAGCACATCTCACTACTAACGGTTTTGCATCCAGGAAGAAAAAGGTCATTGTCTCCCTCTACTCTTCCCTCATTAGGCCAATCATAGAGTACAATGCCCCATTTGGCATGTACCTCACTAGACATCTGCAACAACTGGAGAGGCTGCAAAGTACCTCACAAAGAGGATTCTAGGCCTTAAACACTTGTCCTGTATGGACAGACTCAAAAAACCCCAACTATTCCCCGTCCCATATCACCTACTTAGAGGCAATCTCTGCTTGAATTACAAAGCCATGTCTGACCCAGCTCTGTTAGAAATGCTACATCTAAAGAAATCCCAATCTCTCCACACTACATGCTCCAGAGATCACAATCAACAGAATGTACTGGAGAGCTAGGTTTATAACCCAGAGACTGCCCATGCCATGGAACAGACTTCCCATAAATGTCAAACAGAGCACCTCACCGGCCCTCTTCAAGAGAGATCTTGATGAGTGGATAGGAAATAGAGAATTAATCCTGGGGATCACTCCAGTGGCTCTAGTCAACTGACAGAGGCACTGGGAACTAAGGTCAGGTGGCATGATGCCAGGATAATCCTATGGGCTAGGCTTGTAAATGCTCCAGGGCCATTAACCTAGTACACACCTATGAACTAAAGGAACCAGAGTCATAAAAGACACACAGGCAAGGTCAATTTCTGAGAGAGGTCTCAATTGAATGATTCCATCTCATGATTTTTTTTCATCCCCTGGTGTATGCAATGCCAGCGATTCATCAGGGTGCACGCTTGCTTCTTATGCTGGAAAATCAGTAGCCTTTATGTTTTCCTTACAACAGACATGAAATGCATGACATTGCACTGCAATATGAGGTAAGTGCTATATTCCTGAGGAAGGCTCCATGTCTAATATATGGGCAGCAATGCAGATAGATGCTAATTTATCCCATGGTGATTTGTTCAGTGAAGAGTAGCAATTTAAGTGTTTACTGACATGAGACCTAAATTCAAACACAGTGTATAAACAAAAGCCAAAATAAAATAAAACCCTAATTAATAACAGTATCCCTTCAAAAACTTAACTTTACAACATACATACAAAAATACAGAGAAACTATATGCTTCAAAAAAAAATCACAAAATATGTATCAGCAATAATTACAAATCATTGACATGTATTCTGATTCACATTTTAGCACCTCTTAAACAAAGCTACAGCTAAGGCCTTCAAAGTCATCACATTATAATCCAGAATTCTCTCTTCTACATGTCTCCCTAAGTATATTTTCAGTCTACAGATTACAGCTTTCCTACCCCTTCCAAGAAATCACACCAGCATTACTATTTAACTCTGTAGAAAGTGATTTTATATTTATCCCAGAGAACTAAACTGTCATCTTTTTATGCCCTTTGGCAAGCATTTTATTTAAAAAAAAGCGATTTTAGAAAATTCTGTGGATAAGTCACAAATTCTTAAGGCCCAAAGTCCCTCCATATCTTTACTCTATGGCAGACAGATTTATTTTCCCTGTAGAAGTCTACACAGCTCTCTGGCTGCTTCTTGTGATATACAGTGGAAATTCAACTATTCAACTATACAACTAGACTTCATGTCATCATTATTAGAGCACATTCATAATGCAAAAAATGTTACATACAAACTGTGTCATCAGTAACCACATTCCTCTTAAAACCAATATGCATCTCTATTCTGCTATTAGGTTTCTTGAGCAGAAAACTATGCCCTGCAGTTTCCAAAATACAGCAGTAGAAGTGTTTTAAAATGTACTCTGATCATTCTTTTTGGATCTACAGGCTATAAACCCTTTATACCATCAAACTCTCAATTATAGGTTCATTACGTTTCATTGTAGCTAGAACAGCTGTTAGAGATCTGTGACTAACACTGCAGTGGGTATAGAATAAATTATTCAACAGGAACATAAATAAGGTACAGTTAATTTGGTATGATGTTTTCAGAAATATATACTGACTTAACAGATCCTTGAAGTGTTAATCCTAGTACATTTTCCCCAATTCTTTTGTAATGTCTCAGATATTTTCTCCCTCTCTTGTTTTCATTTTGCTTTCTTATATTATGACTTTAATATCCTCTAGTAAGAACACTTCTGCCTTTTCATATTATTGAAAAAGACGTTCAACAAAAAATGAATATTTCACTTGCCAAATAAGAAATATAAGACTGAATATTTTCTCTGTTGATGGCAGGACTGCTTCTTATTTCAGCCCAATGATTTTCTCATAAGAAACAAGTGTCTCCAATATTCATTGTTTCATGCCCTATGTCACCAAAATGCCATCATGTGCTTTTTCCAGCTGATAAAAAAAAAACTTTGAGGTAAACTGTTAAAAAAAATGCATCTTTTACTCCATTCCAACCAACCCAAACCTCAAAATTAAATAAAAAGCCTTTTATTTTTAAGCATTTCCATTATGTCAGACAAAGTAATTGGTTAAATATTTCCCTAGTCCCACATAATTCTGAAACTATCCTATGTATAACAGACTCTATTAATACAAGGGAGATGCTCTTTTTTCAGTAAGGACTTGTGCAAAATGCCCAGCTTTAGGGAGCAATCTGCTAACTCCACCACAACAAACTAACAAAATAACTGTATAAATTAAATATTCACAGTCATCGTATATTCTGTGTCATACTCTACAACCAAAATATAATGAATACAACATGGTCTGTGACATCAGTGCCAACTTTACCTCTACTGTCCGTTAAGAACAGACTTAAGAGGTGTCAAATTATGACCACCCAATCAAATGAAACTTAATATCACTATTCTCAAGGCTATCATTACAGAAATAAAATAAACCCTCATAAGCACACAAATGTAGAATTCTACTTTACCCACATTATCAAAAACAGCATCTTCTGTTACCTTCACAATATTCCTGTCAGACTCCTGGTTATTGGCTAGTAACACTAAAATATCTGTATAAAAATTCTGTTTACTCCCTCAAAAATTCTTACACTTGAATTTAATGGTGACATTAAACTCAATCAGAACCACAGCATGGTCAAATTGGGCCCTAGGCAGTGAATGCACCAGCCTGACCCCAGCAGCCATTCCAGTGTCCCATTATTTGTTTCTCTCTCTCCCCAATTACCATAAACACAGTTCAAACCCATCAGTATGCATTCCTTCTTTACCTCTATAATTACAGAGATTTAGATTTAATTTAAAACTTTTATTCCAAATGTTATTGCACAAACACTGATAGCCATTTTCTAAACAAAACAAAATAAATCTCCACATTGAAAACAAACTTCGCATGAGCATCAGTGAACTTCTCTTCCCTTGAAATTCACATGCACTGAAAATGCACAGAAACTCACATTAGGTAAATACTAGGCAATCTATCACATACCTGACCCAATTACCTGATGTGAAAATCAAACCTTCTACCTTGAGTCTATGAGGTAAAGACCTTAACTATTACTGCCATGCCCACATTCAAAATGCACTGAAACCCACATTCATTAAAAATTCATCTGGGATTAAGTGTACCTTGGGTCATGGGCTGTTTTCAAACCATTGGCCCACTGCAGACAATTTTAGGACCTTACACAAATGCATGTGTTCTTTGAATCCCATTCCTGATTGTTTTAAATGATATTTATGGTTTAATACATCAACATTTGTTAGAGTGCATTTTAAATTTGTAATTGTTAACTTTTTCCTGTAAGCAGTGAAAAAAAATATATTAACCAATAATGCCAAAAATATCCATGTCAGAACATTTCAACTAAAAAGGGCCATACAAATTGCTGTTGTTATAATTGACTAATATTTGTAGTCAGCAGTTCTGGCTATTTTATCAACTGTGTAACACTACATGTCTGAGTGCGATTAAAAATGGCCACAGTAAAATATTCCAACTTGCTTTACACAAATGCACACTAATCCTGCAAAGACAGACTAGCTATATCAGCTCACCAAGGTCGGTCAGTTTTGTTCACAGACATCCACCAAAGTATTCCAATTTGCTTTACACAAATGCACACTAATCCTGCAAAGACAGACTAGCTATATCAGCTCACCAAGGTCGGTCATTTTTGTCCACAGACATCCACCAAATCAAGCAATTTTAGCTACATTGTTGACTGCATCCTTCTCAGATGTTTGTGTCAAAAAAATAACTGATTAATAGCAGTAATAATGACCAAAGTCAAATTTCAGATTTTACACAAACGCACAGTAACCAAAGTACTCCAGCTTAACTGACACATGCATACACACGCTATTGCCCTGCAAAGCAAGATAACAGACCATTTAAAATAACCAGATGAATAGAGCACAAGGCACTTTCATCCACAATGAAATAATATGCAACAATGACTACATAATGGATGCTGAAGATCAGACAGTTTTGATCATCACTCCAAATAATGCAGACTATATGACCTGACAAAAGTCAATCCCTTTGCAGTTGCTGGAGGCTGCAAAGAATGTTCCTCAAAAATATGTTACTAAAATGGAACGTGTTTAGAGTATATTACACAATCTAGGCCTATAAGTGAATTATTTCATTATTTACTGCAATGAATAAAGCAAAACAGGCAATATAAACATTGCAGCAGCTTTTGTTAAACAAGTCACACAAAAATTAGAAATATTACTACATATAGCATACTTTTTGGGAGGGCTATTTCTTATTTTGACCTCTCTATCTCTTCTCTGTCATCAAGAATAGCTATCCCTTCTGAGATCACTCAGTACAGGTCTGACCTACTTGAATGGCTAATAATGTTGTATTGTTGCAGTATAAACCTCCACAGTCACCATAGCCAGATTGTGGGCAAACGGGGCCCAGAGTATGGTAATGAATCAGGCTCCTGGCAACCATACTACTATCCTATTACTTGTCTCTCTCTCTCTCCCCCAGTTATGACTAAACACAGTTCAAACGTGTCAGTGTACATACTATATTATTCTTTTTACAAGTATTCCAGAGATTTTGATTTAATTTAAAACTTTTATTTCAAAATTTTCAGAAAGTAAAAAAAAAAAAAAAAAAAACCAAAACAAAAAAAACCCCACCGACAGCCATTTTCAAAACAAAACACACACACACACACACACACACACACACACACACACATAAAAAAGTACAGTTTTGTACCTACCATAAATGTAGATGTTCGAAGATCCACATTTCTGCAGTCCTAACACTTGGGTAGTCCGCTGTCCCAGTCGGCCCGAATACCAAAGTATATGGCTGACGTCAGTCAAGGCGCATTAGTCTGACGTCAGGACGTCAGGGTACAAATGCGCATGACCAACGTCATATCCTCAGTCTTTTCTTGCCCCAGATGTCAGAAGACCCTAAAAAGATAAGGCTAAAACCAAAAAACACCACACACTCCTGCACCAAATATATATACAATATATACAAATTTACAAGAGTATAACCACACCCACGCAACCACCCCTAAACACAGAGGGGAAGGAGGGAGGGTAAATTGGACTGCAGCAATGTGGATCTTCGAACATCTACATTTATGGTAGGTACAAAACTGTACTATGTTCTTCATACCACATTGCTGCAGTCCTAACACTTGGGTAGAATCCCAAAGCAGAGGTAAGGGAGGCTGGCAAATCATAAGGAAGCAGGAGCTGACAACATGCCCTGCAAAATAGCCGTGGCAAAACCAGCCCTAGATTTAGAGTAGAGAGGAAGGTGGTAATGCTTAGAGAAAGTATGCACTGAACTCCAAGTAGCTGCCTCCAAAATATCCTTAGTTGCCACCCCCTTAGAAATGCTGTTGAAGTGGCAGTAGCCCTAGTGGAATGAGGCCTAATCCCAGCTGGAATCTCCTTGCCATGATGGGAATAACAAAATGCAATGCAAAACCCAATCCACTTAGAAATAGTTTGTTTTGACACAGGCTTGCCCTGAGAACTCAAAGCAAAAGAAACAAACAACTGCTGAGACTGCCTAAAATCCTTAGTCCTGCTTAAATAATAACGCAACTGCCTGTGTACATCTAAAGTGTGCAAAATCTTTTCCCCTTATTTTGGGGATCTGCATAAAAGGTAGGCAAATGAATAGTTTGGTTTAAAGCCACACTAGAAACCACTTTAGGCATAAAGGAAGGATTAGTACGTAAAACTACCCTATCCTTATGAAAAATCAGGAAAGGCTCCACCGCCATAAGGGCCTGCAATTCAGACACCCTTCTTGCAGATGTAATGGCTAACAAAAAAGCAGTCTTCCATGACAAATATTTCAATTCAGCAGTAGCTGCAGGCTCAAAAGGTTGTAGAGTGAGTTTCTCCAACACAAAATTGAGGTCCCAAGCAGGAGTAGGAGCTCTACGTGGGGGTCTTATATTCTTTGCCCCTCTAAGAAATTGCTTGAACAAAGGATGAGAAAACAATGGTGGGTCACAATCATAGTGAGCTGAAATTGCTGCAGCATGAATCTTAATGGAAGAGAAAGACAAACCTTTGTCCAATAACTCAGTAAGATATTGAAGAGCCACACTCAAATTTGGCTCTGAAACATCCAAATCCTTTGCTGCACACCAAAATAAAAATCTCTTCCATTTTCCTCATACACTTTCCTTGTACTAGGTCTTCTGGCTTCCATAATCACATTCAAAACTTGTTGAGGAAGCTGAGACCTGCTATGGTTCAAAACAGAATATGCCAAGCTGTTAGATGAAGAGAGTGAAGCTTGACATTGAGCAGATGCCCGTCCTTCTGAGACAATAGGTGTGGAATCAAAGGTAAGGGCCATGGAGGCTTCCTTACCAGACTCCTCAGCAATGGGTACCAGTGCTGCCGAGGCCAATCTGGAGCTATTAAAATCATCCTTGGCTTGTCTTGTCTGACCTTTAGAAGTACCTTTGGGAGGAGAGGCAGAGGTGGAAAGGCATACACATGAAGATTTTTCCAACTGAAAGAAAGAGCATCCACTTTCCAGGCTGTGTGATGAAACCTTTTTGCAAAACTTTGGCAGCTGGTGGTTTAGTGGAGAAGCGAACAGATCTATGTCTGAGTTCCCCATGACACTGTCAATGTCTGAAATACATGAAGATCCAGTTTCCACTCGTGGGGATCCATGATTTGCCTGCTTAACACACCAAATTTTCTTTGCCCCCCCAAAAAGAGAGATCTTGATGAGTGGATAGGAAATAGAGAATTAATCCTGGGGATCACTCCAGTGGCTCTAGTCAACTGACAGAGGCACTGGGAACTAAGGTCAGGTGGCATGATGCCAGGATAATCCTATGGGCTAGGCTTGTAAATGCTCCAGGGCCATTAGCCTAGTACACACCTATGAACTAAAGGAACCAGAGTCATAAAATGTAAGACACACAGGTAAGGTCAATTTCTGAGAGAGGTCTCAATTGAATGATCCCATCTCATGATTTTTTTTCATCCCCCGGTGTATGCAATGCCAGCGATTCATCAGGGTGCACGCTTGCTTCTTATGCTGGAAAATCAGCAGCCTTTATGTTTTCCTTACAACAGACATGAAATGCATGACATTGCACTGCAATAGGAGGTAAGTGCTATATTCCTGAGGAAGGCTCCATGTCTAACATATGGGCAGCAATGCAGATAGATGCTAATTTATCCCATGGTGATTTGTTCAGTGAAGAGTAGCAATTTAAGTGTTTACTGACATGAGACCTAAATTCAAACACAGTGTATAAACAAAAGCCAAAATAAAATAAAACCCTAATTAATAACAGTATCCCTTCAAAAACTTAACTTTACAACATACATACAAAAATACAGAGAAACTATATGCTTCAAAAAAAAAATCACAAAATATGTATCAGCAATAATTACAAATCATTGACATGTATTCTGATTCACATTTTAGCACCTCTTAAACAAAGCTACAGCTAAGGCCTTCAAAGTCATCACATTATAATCCAGAATTCTCTCTTCTACATGTCTCCCTAAGTATATTTTCAGTCTACAGATTACAGCTTTCCTACCCCTTCCAAGAAATCACACCAGCATTACTATTTAACTCCCTGTAGAAAGTGATTTTATATTTATCCCAGAGAACTAAACTGTCAGCTTTTTATGCCCTTTGGCAAGCATTTTATTAAAAAAAAAAGCGATTTTAGAAACTTCTGTGGATAAGTCACAAATTCTTAAGGCCCTAAGTCCCTCCATATCTTTACTCTATGGCAGACAGATTTATTTTCCCTGTAGAAGTCTACACAGCTCTCTGGCTGCTTCTTGTGATATACAGTGGAAATTCAACTATTCAACTATACAACTAGACTTAATGTCATCATTATTAGAGCACATTCATAATGCAAAAAATGTTACATACAAACTGTCATCAGTAACCACATTCCTCTTAAAACCAATATGCATCTCTATTCTGCTATTAGGTTTCTTAAGCAGAAAACTATGCCCTGCAGTTTTCAAAATACAGCAGTAGAAGTGTTTTAAAATGTACTCTGATCATTCCTTTTGGGTCTACAGGCTATAAACCCTTTATACCATCAAACTCTCAATTATAGGTTCATTACGTTTCATTGTAGCTAGAACAGCTGTTAGAGATCTGTGACTAACACTGCAGTGGGTATAGAATAAATTATTCAACAGGAACATAAATAAAATACAGTTAATTTGGTATGATGTTTTCAGAAATATATATTGATTTAACAGGTCCTTGAAGTGTTAATCCCAGCACATTTTCCCCAATTCTTTTGTAATCTCTCAGATATTTTCTCCCTCTCTTGTCTTCATTTTGCTTTCTTATATTATGGCTTTAATATCCTCTAGTAAGAACACTTCTGCCTTTTCATATTATTGAAAAAGACGTTCAACACAAAATGAATATTTCACTTGCCAAATAAGAAATATACAGCATAAGACTGAATATTTTCTCTGTTCATGGCAGGACTGCTTCTTATTTCAGCCCAATGATTTTCTCATAAGAAACAAGTCTCCAATATTCATTGTTTCATGCCCTATGTCACCAAAATGCCATCATGTGCTTTTTCCAGATGATAAAAAATAAAACTTTGAGGTAAACTGTTAAAAAAATGCATCTTTTACTCCATTCCAACCAACCCAAACCTCAAAATTAAATAAAAAAGCCTTTTATTTTTAAGCATTTCCATTATGTCAGACAAAGTAATTGGAATATTTCCCTAGTCCCACATAATTCTGAAACTATCCTATGTATAACAGACTCTATTAATACAAGGGAGATGCTCTTTTTTCAGTAAGGACTTGTGCAAAATGTCAAGCTTTAGGGAGCAATCTGCTAACTGCACCACAACAAACTAACAAAAGAACTGTATAAATTTAATATTCACAGTCATCTTATATTCTGTGTCATACTCTACAGCCAAAATATAATAAATACAACATGGTCTGTGACATCAGTGCCAACTTTACCTCTACTGTCCGTTAAGAACAGACTTAAGAGGTGTCAAGTTATGACCACCAAATCAAATGAAACTTAATATCACTATTCTCAAGGCTATCATTACAGAAATAAAATAAACCCTCATAAGCACACAAATGTAGAATTCTACTTTACCCACATTATCAAAAACAGCATCTTCTGTTACCTTCACAATATTCTTGTCAGACTCCTGGTTATTGGCTAGTAACAATAAAATATCTGTATAAAAATTCAGTTTACTCCCTCAAAAATTCTTACACTTGAATTTAGTGGTGACATTAAACTCAATCAGAACCACAGCATGGTCAAATTGGGCCCTAGGCAGTGAATGCACCAGTCTGCCCCCCCCAGCAGCCATTCCAGTGTCCCATTATTTGTCTCTCTCTCTGCCCAATTACCATAAACACAGTTCAAACCCATCAGTATGCATTCCTTCTTTACCTCTATAATTACAGAGATTTAGATTTAATTTAAAACTTTTATTCCAAATGTTATTGCACAAACACTGATGGCCATTTTCTAAACAAAACAAAATAAATCTCCACATTGAAAACAAACTTCGCATGAGCATCAGTGAACTTCTCTTCCCTTGAAATTCACATGCACTGAAAATGCACAGAAACTCACATTAGGTAAATACTAGGCAATCTATCACATACCTGGCCCAATTACCTGATATGAAAATCAAACCTTTTACCTTGAGTCTATGAGGTAAAGACCTTAACTATTATTGCCACGCCCACATTCAAAATGCACTGAAACCCACATTCATTAAAAATTCATCTGGGATTAAGTGTACCTTGGGCCATGGGCTGTTTTCAAACCATTGGCCCACTGCAGACAAAAGCATGTGTTCTTTGAATCTCATTCCTGATTGTTTTAAATTATATTTATGGTTTAATACATCAACATTTGTTAGAGTGCATTTTAAATTTGTAATTGTTAACTTTTTCCTGTAAGCAGTGAAAAAATATATTAACCAATAATGCCAAAAATATCCATGTCAGAACATTTCAACTAAAAAAGGCCACACAAATTGCTGTTGTTATAATTGACTAATATTTGTAGTCAGCAGTTCTGGCTATTTTATCAACTGTGTAACACTACATGTCTGAGTGTAATTAAAAATGGCCACAGTAAAATATTCCAATTTGCTTTACACAAATGCACACTAATCCTGCAAAGACAGACTAGCTATATCAGCTCACCAATGTCGGTCATTTGTGTTCACAGACATCCACCAAAGTATTCCAATTTGCTTTACACAAATGCACACTAATCATGCAAAGACATACTAGCTATATCAGCTCACCAAGGTTGGTCATTTTTGTCCACAGACATCCACCAAAACAAGCAATTTTAGCTACATTGTTGACTGCATCCTTCTCAGATGTCTGTGTCAGAAAAATAACTGATTAATAGCAGTAATAATGACCAAAGTCAAATTTCAGATTTTACACAAACGCACAGTAACCAAAGTACTCCAGCTTAACTGACACATGCATACACACGCTATTGCCCTGCAAAGCAAGATTACAGACCATTTAAAATAACCAGATGAATAGAGCACAAGGCACTTTCATCCACAATGAAATAATATGCAACAATGACTACATAATGGATGCTGAAGATCAGACAGTTTTGATCATTACTCCAAATAATGCAGACTATATGACCTGACAAAAGTCAATCCCTTTGCAGTTGCTGGAGGCTGCAAAGAATGTTCCTCAAAAATATGTTACTAAAATGGAATGTGTTTAGAGTATATTACACAATCTAGGCCTATAAGTGAATTATTTCATTATTTACTGCAATGAATAAAGCAAAACAGGCAATATAAACATTGCAGCAGCTTTTGTTAATCAAGTCACACAAAAATTAGAAATATTACTGCATATAGCATACTTTTTGGGAGGGCTATTTCTTATTTTGACCTCTCTATCTCTTCTCTGTCATCAAGAATAGCTATCCCTTCTGAGATCACTCAGTACAGGTCTGACCTACTTGAATGGCTAATAATGTTGTATTGTTGCAGTATAAACCTCCACAGTCACCATAGCCAGATTGTGGGCAAATGGGGCCCAGAGTATGGTAATGAATCAGGCTCCTGGCAACCATACTACTATCCTATTACTTGTCTCTCTCTCTCTCTCCCCCAGTTATGACAAAACACAGTTCAAACTTGTCAGTGTACATACTATATTATTCTTTTTACAAGTATTCCAGAGATTTTGATTTCATTTAAAACTTTTATTTCAAAATTTTCAGAAAGTAAAAAAAAAAAAAAAAAAAAAAACAAAACAAAAAAAAACACCGACAGCCATTTTCAAAACAAAACAAAACACACACACACACACACACACACACACACACACATACACAGACACACACACACAGACACACGCACAGACACACACACACACACACACACACACACACACACACACACACACACACACACACACACACACACACACAGACACACACACACAGACACACAAAAACAGACAGCATGAGAAGCAAACTTATCTTACCTTGAAGCAATGCATTTGGCAACTCAATAACTACAGACGTACTGGGATTCATACTCAAATAGCATAAGTATCTAAGTTAGTGGTGCAGGAATTCAAAAGACAATATAAAGCATTTGCTAACAGCCTAGGGCAGCCCACTGGACACAAGTGCCTCTTTTCAGGAGCAGCCTAGGAGTATTTCAACAAATTCCCTTCCTTTGCACCATAATTACTCTGGTTCATAGGTAGTTAATATGCTTGCAGTGCAGTGGACCACTGAGGGGCCTAACGCAAATTTCCAGCTGCCCCAAAGGACTATCTGGTTAAGTGACTTGCTCAAGGACAGGGCACAAATATGAAGAAAAATCAGAGATGTTCTGCAAAACTGGAGACAAATAAGAGCAGACTACTCTAAATCACTTAAAAAGTTAACAGAATAGATTTTATATCAACGTATTTTGTGAATCAAAAAAAGTGTGAAACTAGACAGATATTGACCGACTAACTGTAGTCCTGAGTGATCTACTAAAACAACAGACGTCAGGCAGTAGATTTGGAGGATTAAGGCTCTTGCCTTCTGCACTTTGGGTTTGATTCTGAGCAAAAACTTAGCTTCTGTACCTGGGGCATTTTATATATGCACACACTTCAGCTCATTAAGTGTGTTAGGTAATACTAAAGGTACCCTGCTGCTGTTTCTTACACTGCCCTGCTGAAAAGGTGCTCGCCACACCCACCTGTATGCTAAAAAATTCAATGTGCTGCTTTCTCGGTCTGCAAATAAGAACATTTAATGTGTGGTGCTTTCCTTCTCATGTCTGCTTGTTCAATGTTCCATTTAACTTGCTATTTCAAAATGCATGGTGTGAGGTAAACCTCATGCCAGTTACTGGGTGTTTTCATTTGCTGCCAGCACCAGTCTCAGATACTGACAGACAATGAGACTACAGCTAGTATGAAAAGAGCAGGGAATCATCTGCTTGCTTTGGACTCTAAGGAGTATTGGAAAACATTTTTTCTTTTTTTAATGTACTGTAGTATAGCTGGGCTCCCCAGCAGGCACCAAGCCCTAGACAACTACAAAAGTCATCTAGTGCTGGATACAGCCCTACTTTCAACAGAAAACTTAGAAGCTATGCAATAGCATATTTAAGAGAAATCATTGCAGGATGCCATTCCCAAATTCACCACTAAAAAAGTGCATAATTATTTTGTCACAATTGTCAGAATGCAATAAATAAAACAACAGGGAGTATTCAGGCTCTTCATACCACGTAAAATCTTTTTTTTTTTTTTCAGGACAAGATAAGAGACTTTCTCTTGACCCAGTATGTAACTGAACCACGACAATCCAGACTGCCCTTTAACAACACACATTAATTATACATTATTATACCATGACCCCCCATTAATATTCCAAAACGTGCACGCTGATTGGCCAGCATGCATGTTGTAAATCGACTTATACTAATGGAAAAAGGTCTGGTCGCCTGGACTTTTTCCATTAGTATAAGTCTCTTTTAAAACACTGTCTCTCTATGTTAAAAGAGTTTAACATAGCGACACAGGTTTAAAAAAAGCAACGGAGATCTCCTTTGGTTTTTTTAAAGCTGTCTCACTATGTTAAACTCCTTTAACATAGTGACACAGTGTGTAAAAAGCAACGGAGATCTTGTTTTCTCCGTTGCTTATTTTAAAGCTGTCTCGCTATGTTAAACCCATTTAACATAGCGAGACAGGTTTAAAACGAACGGAGAAAGCAAGATCTCCGTTGTTTTTATTCGCTATATTAAATGGGTTTAACATAGCGAGACAGCTTTAAAATAAGCAACGGACATCTCCGTTGCTTAAACGGACATCTCCGTTGCTAATTTTAAAGCTGTTTCGCTATGTTAAACCCATTTAACATAGAGAAACAGTAAAAAAGCAATGGAGATCTTGTTTTCTCCGTTGCTTTTGGCCACAGCTCTGATGTACTGCGAGGCATGCGAGTACATCAGAACTGCCATGATACCAGACAGCTGCGGAAGGGCAGCAAAGAGGCATTATACATTGCCATTATTTAAGAAAAGTAATTATTTCTTTTCTTAAATAATGTCATAGTATAATAGCAATAACCCACTTCTGGGTGTAATGCGGGATTTACCCACGGTTGTCTTTGTTTGGTCCCGAGGGCGAAACCATGCCAACCATGGGTAAATCCCGCATTACCCACACCCAGGTGTGGGTTATTGCTATAATGCACTAACTATAATCCTTCAATCTACTGGAATCCATGCTTGCTAGCCAGAATCATTATACATAGTTTATAACAGTTACATCATCTATCCAATTTTTCTTTTAAGGCTAATCATCAACATGGATTCAATAAAATGTTCTCATCTGCCTGACTTCAACTATTTACTACACACTACAAACATTTTCACCCAAAACTCCAGCTAAAGAAATTCTCCAATCAGCCCATCTAATTCCTCTAACCACCCTGATGCCAAACAGCAATTACACCCTCATCTCTATCAATAACCAACCAGTCATTTATTTCAATTTTACTTAAGCTTCCTTCCTATCCTGTTCTACCCTCGACTGTTTCTCTTGCTACTTATGAAAATACTTTAATTACATCCTCCCTTTCAGTTCTAATTCTGTCCCAGTCATAAACAATCTTAGTACACAAATCTTTTTCTCTTTCATCCTAAAATAAAATTCCTACAAATCATGTGCAGGTCATTTCTTACCAAAATAAGCATGTTTCCTTGCATTCTTGCCTACATATGTTTGCCATTCGTCATGCCTTCCACTATAGATCTTCACTGCTTGCAATTTCTGTAATCCACACCACCACAAACACAGCTGTAAATACTTGTACTTGTCATTATTTCATGTTAGCTTCCCCAGTAAACATTTTAAGATTTGTCTTCACTATTAAGTTATATCATCATGATCCTTTAACAAAGAATACACTGGAACTCTCCGAAAAAAGGAGTCAACATCTCTGAGAGAATAGGCAAGCCTGTCTACCATAAGGTTCAAGATCCATAAAGTTGAGTAGTCCAACAGTGTGTGGAAATGCAATGGTACTTTTAAGATATGCTTGGCTATAATTCTGCTCTCCAGAAGATCACAATTCACAGAAATTACTGATGCATGTACCTTGAATCCTGCAAAAACTGATACGCAAGTGACAGAAATACCTCAGGTAAGAAAATCTCCTGTGAAGTATCTGACTAGGGAGTTGCAGTGTAACAGCCTATCCAGTCTCTTCTATTCTATGGCACAAGCTTAGCTACCTCAGAACTCTCTCTGCCCCCCTCCCCCTCACTGGCAGATGTGGAAAATTAAAGAGGCCGGTGTGAGTAGCCAAACCTTAACAATGAATTAGTCATTGTCCCAACCACAGGGACACACCCAGCAAGACCAGGAGAGTCTCTTCTACTTCTATGGCCCTCAAGGCCTGAAACCACATCATTCCATCTGCTAAGGATTGTCAAAAATTATCTTTGAGCTTTCTTCTCTGAGCTATGTAAGAGGGCAAAGGATTAGTGCAAGTTGCATGAAGATCACGTAAAACTATACCAAGGAACACATGAAATTTTCCTCTGTTTCCCTACAGTCGTGTTATATCAACCAGAAAAGGGGTACGTACTGTTTCCGTAAAGAAATGTCAATCTCCAGAATACTCCACTTCTGCAAGAGCATGCCTATACAGAGCTTCTAAATTTTGAGCACAATAACAGGACTACACAGCCAGTTCCTAGCATCTGCTGGTTATTCCTTTCCCTGTGCATAACAAACACTGACAGAAGAATGTCCCAGTGTATGTCACAATGCCAAATATACCTCTCAGCTGTACAGATTTTTACAGAATTTTTCTTTATGTTTTTGGTCTATTCCTCATAACATTTGTGTCTTTTTTGTCAAATTTTGGAATGATGGAATATTGGAATTTGGGATGAGCTGAGGACTGAAGTCTCTAAATAATTACATACATTTGAGTTTCAGACTTCAAATCCTTCAGAAAATGTATGTTAACACAAACCCTGTTACTCTATCAACTTTCTAAGTTTATAAGAGCAATACTTAAAATCTGTCCCTATTTCTGAGGCTTTGTTCAGATTTCTTGCACTAAGAGGTTGAGAGGTATGATGCCAAATGAGTACTGCTTCCCTCCACAGGGGGCATGATCTTGTCTTATTACAAGAATAAATACTATGAGGGACTGGCTGTCTTACTAGATGAAAAGAGACATCAAATATCAAGATTTTCAAGTACAGGAACACCATTCTGAGCTCCAATAACTTAATGGAGACCCCTCTCCAGGGATGACAGCACCTACTGCAGTTCATAGGGGCTTAGCCAGGCTCCTAAACCCAACAGTTAGGACTGACTATCAAACAGCAGAAATATAACTATGAGCACATGGCAAGTCTAAAGCCACTGAAATGTTCACAACCCACTACAACACCTGCATCCCTGGGAAAGCAACTGAGCCCAGCAAGTAGAGTCCTTCTGGATCTTGTATTGTGTTCTCAAACAGGATTACAAAGTCATAACCTTCTGACCACTCTCCAATGGCAGCAATGGACAACACTGGGGGAGTGTCCAGCTCAGCACACTGATGTACTTCCTTTAAACCAATGTCAGGAAGGAAACCTTCCAATTTATCATGACCACAGTGAAAAAGATGGCCCACACCAGGGCTACCTCCAGGGACTTTTTAGGTAGGGCTATTAAAAGCCAGTTGTCCAGGAAAGGAAACACCAGGAGATCATTCTCCTACAAGGCTTTGGCCAAAACTGCCAATGACTTTGTGACATCTCTGGGTTCAAAGAACAGCCCAAATGATAATACTGCAAATGCTGCCAATTGAGCAAGCCAATTGAGCAAAATGAAGCAATCTCCTACATGGATCCAAATAATGGGAACCCAGCCTTATTAGGACATGACTGATAACTTCTATTAGACAGTCCTTCAATACATCCACAAGTGTTCCCAGTGCATACAGGACTTGAAATGTGCACAGCCTCTCAGCAGTGGACACCCACCATAGGAGACATATGTGGAATGGATAGATACAGCCTTGATTTAGGACTACCCTTGACATAGATGCAATACTCTGCACTAACCAACAAATATGTAAATTGGTCGCTACCCACACCATACTTGATAGAGCTCGTTTGCTCAATGGATTCCTGGTTGGTGTATAAAACGTCTAAAGCAACATTCGTTATATGGACTGGAAGCAGTAAATGCTACTGAGGTCCCTAGTGACAAATAATGCCCCCACTGGTTCCTCCAGAAGATACATTGCAAAGCCCTCCAGTCATCTCCAGAAACCATGCCTTCTATGCCAGTAGAAAGTATGGGATACAGGGAGATTGAACACAAGCTGCCACAAACCAGACTATAGAGATTGTTGAAGAGAAAGCATCACTGTCACCTTTAAGCAAACAGCCAACCATGCCCAGGAATCTCTTTCATTCAGGCTGTGGTCAAGTGGAACTCAGGCTCAGTACCTGGGGTGCCTCATCAGATTCTACAAGCATGTTCCTACAGATCTACCACCTTCCACAGAGCCTGCCACCTCTGTTCATGGTTGATGACAATGTAGTGGGCAAGGACACTCATCAGGATCAGCAAGCCCTATACTTTATCACAGTGAAAGTTCATGGTCCTAGTCTAGTTGTACTCCTTTCCTTCCCTAGCCACATCACACTCTCAAGCCATTAGCCAGCACAGTGGACTTTGCCAAATGTCTCATTACATCAGATTAACCCCACTACTGCAGGATGTGATCCATGACTACCCACAACCTCCAGTTTTTCACCTCCAGTGATCCTACCTTGTCTCACATTGTTGCAGTCACCTGCTACTGTGATAATGAATGTGCCCTTGCCCACTCCTTAGCATGCGAGTATGGTAATGTCTGATCCACAACATGGCCAGTCCATATACTGCTCTGCATGCCCTGGGTATGACCACGCACTTATCATTTGTTCTGTGTTTTGCATCAGGGACCAGCTGGCTCTTTGCCAGCATTGCCATATGTTGTAAATGCTACTGTCTTGGTTGAGGTGATGATGCTGTGATCCTCAGATGACTCTCCACCCTGCCCTTCTACTGCTGGTACTACTGGTATGAAAAGTTCTGTTAAAGAGGTTTTTCTGCTACTCCATGATGATGTCTCCAATATGGAGATTATTTGTCACGATTTCCTTGAGTGCAATAGAATATCAGTGCTCACCAGTTACGGCTTGATCTGTTCAGATTATCTTTAGATAATATTGTTTATGTTATGTATGAAAACATAATAACTGGATAAAACAGACAGGATTTTATTTATTTATTTTATTTGACATTTGTTTACCGGGAAAGTCCGACTGAGTGATTGCCCATTTTCAGAGGCCACCTTAGGAGAAAATCTCCAAAGAAAAAAGTAATAAACTTAACATTATTTACATAGAGTACATAGCTTATTACATAGCAATATTGGAGATATCCCACAAACCAAGGAATACACATTAATGGTTAGGACAAGCATTTACATGCAAAGGTTAGAACAGACATACGTTCGATTGCCAACATATAGGTAGACATTACATTTATAAGATACAAAAAATGTTCAAATAAGTAGTTAATGAGTTTGGTTATAGTGAAGAGCTATTTCATGGAACCTGCAGAACTGGACTGACACAGGAAAGTAAAGGGATTAACACAGGAGGGAAGTATATGGTGGGAGCAGAATGTCAAGAGTAGAGTGTTGGGTACGGATAGTGAGGAACCAATAGAAGAAACAAGGTTAGGAGAACATATGGTAATAGGGAGTAGGTGATTTTGAGAAGTAGTGGTAAGGTGAGTCAGAGTTAATAGAATGGTAGGTTAATGGGTAGAAGGAGAGAGGACAAAGTGGATGTCAGATATGCTAATTAAGGTAAGGTAGGAAGAAAGAAGAAGGGTGAAAGCTTAGTGAAAAGTATTGAAGAGTTATATCTAATGTTCAGTGAGGGTACATAAATAGTGAGTTAAAGGCTAACGTACTGGAAGACTAGGATTAGCCAGGAGTAGAGCATGAGCAAAGCCAGGTGTTGATTAAATGTGGCTTAAGGAGTTTTTTGAACTATGTGGGGGTAGCAGCAGTTAAGATGGGTTGAGAGATAGTGTTCCAAATTCTGGAGACATACTTGGAGTAGAGAGTATCCCCTGCACTGTTGTTGGATTTTGTGACATGTAGTAAAGATTTGATTTGAGGATCGAAGGCCTTATTTCTTAGAATATGGTAGAAGTAGGTTTTGAAGTGCAGGGCACTTAGATTGGTGTATCACACTATTGGCAGTTATACGTTGGGTATAGGTTAAGCAGCTGGGCAATTCTAACCAGGTGAGCTGTTGTAGAGCACTGCAAGGGTGGGATTGGTACTGGGAGCTTGTTGCAAATTTTGCTATTTTGTTGTAGCATGCTTCTAGTTTAGCAAAGTTTGTTTTCTTTAGGTTGGTGAACATTAGAAGTGTAAAGCAAAGTAGAGAGTAAGTGGGTTCTGGCAACAAATTGTCTAGCAGAGTTGATGAGGAACGGTTTGATTCTAAATAGAGTTCCTAATTTTGTGTGTGTCTTTTTAATGATCTGAGATAGATGATTATCAAATTTCATGTTGTCAATTAGAATGCCAAGCTGTTTTGCTTGAGCTACAGGAATTATGGTATAGTTGGATGAATTGATAAGGAATGAGGATAGACTGTAATTATGCTATTTTTGGATGAATAGATAAGGAATGAAGATAGACTATCAATTGATTTGTTATGACCAAAGAGCATTAGTTTAGTTTTGTTAGGATTGAGAATCAGTTATGAGTTAGACAGAGAGGATTCGACAGCTGAAAAAGACGGGTGAGTTATTCCTTGGAGCTGTGGAAGGGAGGATACAGGGCAGATGAGTGTAGAGTCATCGGCATACTGTATGACAGAGGCAAGGCAGGTAGCAGTATGAAGTTTATTGGTAAAAATACTGAAGAGGACAGGACGCAAGACTGAGCCCTGGGCAATGCCCGTGGTGACAGGAAATAGGAAAGAGAAATCTTGGTGCTACTTATCAGCTTGTTGTCCATCAGATAGGTAGTTAAATTACCAAGTAAGAGAAGAGGGGCTGAGGTTTAGGGTTGACAGTTCAGTGAGGAGTTTCTGATGGGAGACGGTGTTGAATGCTTTAAAGAGGTCCAGGAAGACAGAAAATTTCTGTATTGGTTGATTGTGTTTGTGAGACTTGGAAGGGTGGTAGTGGTACTATGATTGGGCCAGAAACGTGTTGAGTATTTGTTAGGAGATTATTACATAGCAGGAATAGTATGTAAGGTTAGGCGTTCTGAATTAGCAGTATATAACATGTTGCAACAATGAAAATGGTTCTGTAAAGGCTATATGAAACTGAAAAAGGATTATATTTTGTATTCTTATTTTTCATTGCTGTATTTTTTCGTAGTGTTTTACTTTGGAAATATTTGAGCTTTGGTCTTTTAATTTTAAATCATTTTAATATTTGACACTGAGGATCTTATTCACCAATCCCATGAAATGCAATTAAACTAATAGTTTCATTGATTATAAAAAAAAAAAAATCAGGGGTAAGTGGGGTGACAGAAGGCAGAACTAAGTATAGCAAAAACTGAAAGTTTATAGAATGCATCAGTTATACATAATATTCACACAAGTAGCAAAGGATTCTCAACTTCACTTGAAAGGTAAAAGATGAGTTACAACTACATGTGTTGACTTTCTGTAGGTTCACTGCCTCGTACCAAACAATGTTTTCACCATCCTTATGTGCTGCAGATTAGATGTTTTTCCAAGAAAATCCCTTCTAGGCTATCAGTGTCTTGCAGTGCAGGACAGGATGCTACAGTAGCATGCTATGATGTCATCATTGTGGGAGGTGGACATGCTGGAACAGAGGCAGTGGCTGCTGCAGGTCAGATCAGAGCCAAGACTCTTTTTCCTTACTCACAAGACAGAAACTATAGGTCAGATGTCATGCAACCCATCTTTGGTGGGATCGGAAAGGGCCACTTGGGGCAAGAGGTAGATGCTTTGGATGGATTGTGTGCCCAAGTCTGCAATAAATATGGAGTTCATTGCAAGGTTCTGAATCAAAAGAAAGGACCATTAGTATGGGATTTGCGGGCATAGATTGACAGAAAGCTCTACAAAAAGTACAAGCAGGAAGTTTTCAACAGTACTCACTTAACGGTACAGGAAGCGGACGTGGAAGATCTGGTGATTGGTGAATCAGATCCTCAGCATCAGGGGTCATGTCGAGTTTGTGGTGTCATTCTGGCTCATTTTAATCTTTGTAGTTTAATTTATGATTTTAGTAAAACACCTCTAATTCTTTCTTCAATAAATGCAGTGACCTCTTTTATATCCAGCTAAACTACTGCCAGCGCAGTAAAATGGCACTTTTTTTCGTCACAGTACCTCAATAATGCAGCACTCTTTGTGAAGAGGAAGAGAATAAGAAATTAAGAACATGTACTTTGGGAATGTATGGAGTTGATTCACTTTAAATACTCCGTACCGAATGCAATGATACAAATGTTGCAGGAATAAACTGAACTATAGAGATGATGTCTTCAAGTGGAGTTGTTTGAGAGGCATTTGAATTTACTTGTTTTTGAGTTGGTGTTTAGGGTTAGAAGTGCAAAGACATAGCAAAGCCTTATTAAATTTAATGTTGTTGGCATCCCAAAAGCACTAATGAGAAAAAGGAAACCAGAAACTAAACTGACTTGGAAAGAAAGAAAGAAATAGAGATGAGATATTAAAATGAGGGAGAAAGTAAAGGGCAAAAAAATAAATGTCTTACTTGAGATAAACTCATACAAAATTGTGGTCAAGAAGATTTGTTGTATGAGAGTTGTTGGCACTGAAACATATGTAAGTGTGATGTAAAGACTAATACTGGCATTATGAGGAAAATGTACAATGCAACAAATGCATGAGAATGACTATGGAAAATGTTCTTAAAATTATCATTAATGTATGATCTCATGTTGCAAGTTATAACAACATGAATAAACTTCTTAAATACTGCCACACTCTTTTGTTGAGATGCAGTGTCAGTACTGGAAAAGTATTCTAAGCAACTGTTGTGGAAATAGAACCTACAGACTTCTGGTCTTTTAGCACCAGTCACAAGTGTTCTTCCTGCTAAACCACTGACACAGAGAAAAAATACAAAACTGGAAGGGCGATCAGCTGGATTATTGTGAAAGCACACCAGAAAACTCTACAGAGTTTGGCTAAGGATACAAGGGAAGTTTTACAGGGCCTATTAAATGGACTTGCCTGAACAAGAGAATTAGCCAGGAGAATGTAATCTATATGGTTGAATGAAGGCACTACCTGTAAATATGCCCTGTAGATCCTGAATATTTAAAGGGAGACTCCCCATAGGCAAGAGAGCTAACAATAGGAGGGATCCTTAAACCTGAGATGTTTGTGTTGACCTGTAGTGGCTGGACCAGCTGAATGGGCAAGAACATCCAGAATCAGTGGAAGGTCAGTTTCTGGTGGCATCTCATTGATGGTAGGCCTGAAACTTTAAGATCATGTACAAAGGTGTTTTTCTTACTGTTTCTTTTTGCAGTAATTATGGTCTGTTCATGAAAAGTGTTCTGATTTTAAAATATGCATTTTGTTCTACTTTAGTTTCTTCACTGCAACTATATTTATTACGTTTAATAAATGTCTGTTTGTATTTCCTACATGTTGAACAGCAGTCATGTACTTCCTGATTCTGAGTCATGTGGTCCTGCACTTTGATGATGCATTTGGGGGGCAAACAGCTTGCACTATAGCGTGCAGCAGAGTTCTACACATAAAGTGTCACAGAATGCAGCACAATCAGGCAGTCAGGCAATCATGCAATAAATCAATAACTAACTAAAGGTACTTATATTGGGTCTATATCAGAACACCGAAAGGTCATACTTTCGAATGTTCTTACATCGACCCCTATTCAGCGAACACTGAAAATAGCGAAACAACAGATAACCAAATTTTTTCCTAGGGAAAGAATTTGGCTGTCCGTTTCTGTCATTTCGCTATTTTCAGCACTGTGGTGGAAAGTTACGGGTTGGGTTCAGGTAAGTGTGCGATTGGGTGTGGGTTAGGTGAGTTAGGGTTAGGGCGCGAGGGAGGTATGTGTGCGATTATGTGGATGTGAGGGTTAGGGCGGGTTAGGTGAATTAGGGTTAGGGTGCGGGTGAAGTGAGTGTGCGATAGTGATGGACCTTAAGGTTAGGGTTTGGGTTAAGGTAAGTGGATAGCTAGTGGTGTTTGTACAGTTTAGTGTAGGGTTAGCTGTAAGATTTTGGGTGCATGTGTGTGGATTGCTGTTTGTTTGGTGTGCTTGTGTTGTGTGTATGTGTTCCCTAGGAAAAAATTTGCTGTTCTGAACGTTTGATGTTGTCAGCGTTCGCTGATTAGGGGTCGATGTAAGAACATTCGAAAATGTGAACTTTTGGTGTTCTGATATAGACCCCTTATATACATATAAAAGTAATAAAAGAGAAATGGAACAGAACAGGATTCCTAGAAAAGTGTATAATGCTTGATAGACATTGTAATATCAAAGATATAACACTAATAAATCGTTATCTAGCATGGGATGATCAATTTTAGGGATGAAAACTAGGGATATGTAAATCACCACAATGGCAACCTACAGTGAAGTGTGCTTATCTGTTATATATCAGCTGCATTACTGTTGGAATGAAAATTGACCACTGAAATGAATGAACTTCTCAAGAAGATGGAATCTCCATCTGAATACAGAATTAGGTACTGTGGGAAATACCTGGTTGTAAGCAAGACAGCCTGCAGTATTAACTTCCATATACAGGTGTAGCTGTACTGCAGGTTTCGGAGCTGTGAGGAAAGCCTGGGATGGAATCATGCACATGCATGGGTTTGTTGTAGTAGAAGTCATTCCCTATCCTGTGATGACAGCTCCCAATGTTCTGTTTACAAAAATAAATTGAATTCCCTCTGAACTAGTGGCTCCTGAATCACATCCCTCATCTTGGGCATGGAGAATGTAGTTAAGACTGACATGCTGCTCCACAGATACAACTCATGTCCTGGACATTTTCTTGTACATGTAGCTCCATTTGCACGTCACACATGGCTTCCTGACAGCAATACCATGTTTGACATACAGGTGGAGCTGCTGTGCCAGAGGACATTGAATGAATTCAGCTGCCGCTACTGAGTCCTTAGCTAAGTTTGGGCTACACTCAGAACAGATAACGAGAATCACTTGCATAAGCTACTTACTACCTGTTCATGTTGTAGAAACAATCTCTTCAATTCAATGCCTTCAGGCATTGGACTATACACTGCCACCCCCTTATGACATCACCAGACAGTGTCACCAGATGACAGACTCCAGAAATAATTGGAGAGAAGTCAGGATATCATCCATTTATGATACTTCCACTGATGAAACTAAAGTAAAAACTACACATGTTAGACTCAGAAAGACCACTTTACGTGATGACAGCATGACTGAAAAAAATATGGTAAAAGTGTCTTTGCACATGACCTTTAAGGTTCAGTAACAGGGCCATTTGCATGAGAATGTATCAGCATGATAAGACCAAAATTCAGGATTGTTTTAATCCCTACTGGCATCAGTCTGGTTGGTCTATGTTACTTCGGGATTCCTTACCCAACAAAGGAGAGAGACAGACAGACACTCCAACCGGCAGAAGGGCAGCAATGAATTCTTGCTCATTCTGGCCTACTTCATCATACCATTTAGTGTAATCAGCACTTCTTTCTGGTTACCCCTGTAGCTATCCTAACTTCTTTGCCTCACTGTGTTATTCCGTATAGTAAGGAAAAGAAGAGAGTATGAATAAGCTTTGGAGGTTCTCCTCTGCCTTCTGGAAGGATTCAGCTTCAATCTACACCAAACATTTTACAAGCAGGAAACTCTCTAAGCCATGTGCCTCAGACATCAGGTAGCTTTTTAAAATCATGTAGTATATAAAAACAGAGGTTTCATGCCCACAGTCCACATTCAGAAGACACAAGGAGTAGCCTATGCAGGGGCACTTTATATCTGGCCACAGTGACGGACGGCAAAACTAATACATCAGCAAACTGAAAAAAATATGTTTTGCCTACATCAAGAACTGGAAAAAGCTGTTAAACTTAGATGAAAACACACCAGAAAAGATCTACAGAGATGACTACAGGACCATTACCCATACACATGCAAACAATGTTATAACACTATTACAACACAATTTTCTAACAAAATATTTGCTTGGCCAGTCCTGGTACCTCTGAATGCTAGTTCAGAAATCTATGACCATTATTCTGGTAATGCTGCAAGTATCCTTTGCAGCTGCCTTTGACTTGTCTCCTAAGTGTCATGTAATACTGGCATACAAACTGTTTCATAATACTATTTTATAAGCAATTTTAATACTGAACTATATCAATGAACTTTATTATTAAGAAATAATTTCAAGTTAGTAACAAACATTGTAGAACCAAACTGAGAATCTTTTATAAAGACTTTCGACTTTTCCCGGTTAGGGGTCTTCACAGCGGTACTCCAGTCTGCTCATGATTGGCAGAGGATTTTTACGGTGCCGAGTTGCCAGCCCAACCTTCAACGAAGGAATGCCTATTCACGCTTGCACCTACCTGCACGTCTTTAATGTCACTCGACCATGGGGAGGACATGCAGACTCCACACAGAAGGTGCTCCAGCCAAGAATCGAATGGGAGAACCTCTTGCTGTAAGGCGACAACGCTAACCGCTGCACCACCGCAGCTTCTGAAAATTGAGAATCTTTTATAACATCTTATATTCCATCCTTACGGAACAGACTTCCAGTATTCATTAGAACTTCTACCTCACTTACTATATTTAACATTAACCTTGACAAGTTGGTGGGAAAACATATCATATGGCACTGGATTAATGGAATTGGAGAGTTTTTTTTTTGTGGTCTTTGGCCTAAGTACTGTACACATATTTATGAACAAAAAGCAGTGAGTGACCTACAACATTCTGCCACAATGTATAATTTATATAATTGGGGGAACTCAATATATACTAAACTTGAAAAATAAGTAAAAATTGTGTTTTTTTTTACCTCTTTATTCAGGAAAATTCAAAAATGTTCTAAATATACAAAATGCTTTCTGCATTGCTTTGTGGTTTTGTAATAAAGTTCATTTCATCTACCAAATTTCCAATGCCCACTTTTTCCTATTCAGACACAGGCATAAGGTAGTGAACAAGTCAAGGAGAAGAGGTCAGTCCATCTCAAGACACACTTACCCCCTAGGGCAATTTGCAGGGCTGAATATTTACCTACATATGTCTTTGAATATGGAAGATGACAAAATTACCCAGCAAAAAAACACATGGGACGATATGTTGAGTCAATACTCAAGGCAAACCAGATGGGTATCAAACTGGTAAACCACACACTGTAAAACCAGAACAGTAAAGGTTGCATCATTATGCTTCAATGTTATTCATATTTTTAAAAAGGAGGAATTATTTCAGTATTTTACCCATTTATAAAAGAAAAGGAAAAAACATTCATTTTGTAAATAATTTTACAATGAACACCTCTGATGATCACAGTACTGAAACTACATTGCTATTTTTAATTACAATTACTCATGTGCGCTCTTAAAGAGTAAGAAATATGTGTGAATAAGAGAAACATAATTCATTTTACAGTTATTGTCATATCCAATACATTTTTATAATACTGTTTCATTTTTATCACTTACATGTTTTTCTTCACAACTTTTAGTTGCAACAAAATGACAAAACGTGAGAGTAAAAGTTAATCCAGAATGTACTGGACTGGTTTATACAAGAAGTTCCAAACCACATCCTTAAATCCTCTGTCACAAAGATGACATCCCCATCATGGTATACAGAAAGACTTCATTAGTAAAAGCAGACTTCCATGCCATTATGTGAAGAAACATGTGCCATGTCCTTAGCATCTCATTACGATAGAAGGCCTATCTTCACTAAAAGAGTCTTGAGATGGAAAGCATGGGACATAAAAAATAGTAATCCTAAACTGAAAAACTAGCATGCCTGTACTTCCTCTTCAGGTTCTGTCAGGTTTCATTATTGTTCCTTACAAGTTATATTATCCATTAGTGGTATCCAACTCAGTATTCGTCAGCTTCCCAGTCTTCTGTGAAAGATATAAAGGTGACGGAAAGTACGCTAGTTCTACACAAATACATGGTGTAGATGTCAAGCAAATGACAGATAACTGTCAAAATATGGAAGTTAAAACCATGGTTCTTAATCAGCTGTGAAGGGAAAGAATCCTGCACCTTAGAACGGAAAGCCAGCTGCCCTATGAAACACCATGGAAATCAGCTCGGAGAAGGCAAAGCCATACTGTCTGCCAAATACAGAATGAGGTTTCCGTGACCATAAATGCTAATTCAGCAGTGTCAGAAGATTACTAAAGATCAGATCGTGTAGATTCTCACAGTCAGAAAATCAATGGCAACAACAAGCAATGATACCTTACCTGTATGCCTTATGATTAGGTATGCCAGCTCCACCTATGGGGAACATAAAACTTTCTCTCTATGGCAGGATGCAATACATGCTTGTTGTGAAAAGATAAGGACACACATCACTACCTGCAAAATAATTTTCCCTAGAATGAACAGACACTGCAGATTCTTGCCGAAGAGGCGGATTCCAAAAGGAGAAACAGAACATGCAAATGTCTAAATGGAAATTATTAAAGGAGAACTGCATCCAAAAACTGAAAAAAAAACATATCTTTTTGACCCAATGTTGACCTTTTCTGCATTGCTAATGCCTCTGTATCAAAGTAAATGGGTGCTATTATTTTCTAATTTTATACCCCCAAATGATCAGAAGGAGGCTGCCATGCTAGTATTATTTTGCTTTATAGTCAATGCCTTTGCCTTCCTGATGTCATATTACAGGGACAGACAACCCATACGTTTAACTACTGCTCTTCCCTTGATTTTCATTAATGGTCATCTCTGTTGCAGGATTTTAAGGAATGTTTGAATTACTCATAAACTTGTAAACCATCCCCTCAAAATCCCCTCACTCCAAACCCTTCTCCAACGCTACCACTCCTCTAGACCCTTACGCTTGCGCAACAGAAATCTGCTCTTTGTTAACAAAGCCAAAACCTCAGCAGGGGAAGCTCTATTTTCTTGTGCCACATCCAAACTTTGGAACAACCTCCCCACCTCCATCACTACTCTACCTTCCAGTCATCATTTCAAGACTGCACTTAAATTGCACCTAAATTTGCACCGGCTCTGTCTTTGCTCAAATGCAGACTAAACCACCACCCCCACCTCACTTCCTTCCTCCACTCTCACTCTCATCCTAACATTTATAAATTATCTAACTGCCATGAATTCTAATACCAGTCTGATAATGTTAGTTCACTCTACTCATGTTAGATAACTTAAAGGCTATTTTAACTATGCAGCCTTAGTTATTTTGTTTACAATTATTTTTATTAGACAATAGATAGTCCATCTTTTACTATTCTACCTTAGTTACTTTTTTGTTTAGAAATAGTCTATCTTAGTTACTTTTATTGTTTAGAAATATTGTCTATTACTGTAAATATACCAACTGTTATGCTTGCTGAATAACATTAACTCTACCTGTTCCAATGTCAATCACGTACAATCTGTGGAGCTTTTCTCCCCGGGCATCTGCAGAAAAAGGACCTGTGTCCAGTCGGAATCTCCAGGTAAACAAATGTAAATAAATAAATAATAATTACATGCTTGAAATGCAGCTAAGTTAATTGTTCTTTTCAAGGTAACAACTGCAGTTCAGTGTTGAAGTGATTTATAGGTGTTACTTGGGCTGAGATGGTTTGTGTTTCATTCACAGTTTTAAATATTACAGCTAGAATTAAAGTCTTTGATGTTAATCTTAGGTTCATAGGTTCATACTAGGCTATCTGCCCTGGGGCAATTATAAGCCTAGCCTGATTCTGTATGGCTTACGCCACCCCTTGATTTGAGTATACTGTGCCCATTTTAAGGTTTAGTTTACTGTGCCTCTGTCTAATAGTGACACGGGAGTAATCCCTGGGACAAACCTACGATCCCCCATCCACCTATCGAGATTCTTCTTGAAGAGATTCAGTGAGGTGCTCTGCCTCACATGAACTGGAGTTCTATTCCAGAGTGAAGGGAGCCTCTGGGTTATGAACCTGTCCCTCCAGCAAGTTCTATTTATTTCTGTGCTGAGGTTCAAGTCCCTCGAGCGTGTGGCTCTAAGGGATTTAGATTTACTGAGGTGGAGCATGTCCATTAATTCTGGATTTGACATAGCTTTGTATGTCAGGCATAGATCGCCTCGAAGTAGGCGGTATGCAACTGAGTAGAGCTGGAGTTTTTTTAACCGAGCAGCATATGGCATCTGTTTGAGACCCTTGATCCTCTTGGTGAAATACTTTTGGGGTCTTTCTAATTTCTGCAGGTGTCGGGTAAGGTACATCCCAAAAGGGCATTGTATTCTATGATGGGCCTGATGAGGGATGAATAAAGGGGCACGATTACCTCTCTTGATCTAGATGTGAAACCCTTCGTAATGAGGTGGGCTATGTAGAAGGTCTATCTAACCACTTTGGCAATGTGGTTTTCAAAGGAGAGATTGCTATCAACTTGGGTCCCCAGGTCCCTAATAACTTTCTCTGTACTTAATGGGTTTCCGCCTATGTGGTAATTTGTGGGCACATTGTTTTTGCCAAAGGGTATGACTACATTTTTTGGCATTTAGCTTTAAACCATGGCACTGGCACCAGTTTTCTGTCTCTGTGAGACCTTTTTGAAGGATGTTTGTGTCAGCTGGAGAGTTGATTATGGCGCCCAGTTTGCAGTTGTCTGCGAACTTAGTGAGCCATAGTCCTCCCACGTTTGCCTGTACCTTAAAAGTATATACCGAACAAGAGTGGTCCCAGGACAGAACCCTGTGGGATGCCACTTGTGACCGGTTTCGAGTCTGACATGGCTCTAGCAACTCTCACTCTGTGGGTTCTGTCTTTGAGCCAGTTTGCGACCCATCTTGTGACATAGGGGTTTATATTTAAGCTGGGTAGCTTATCTATGATGCCCGAGTGGGGTATTGTGTCAAATGCCTTTGCAATGCCCAGATAGGCTGTGTGGACTACCTTTCCTTCATCTATGGCTTTGGTGACTGTTTCGAAGAAGTCAACCAGGTTCAAAAGGCAGGATCTGCCCTTGACAAAGCCGAACTGGGTAGGATCTAGTGTCTGTAGGTCCCCAATGTCTTTGTTTATGAGCTCCATGATGATCCTCTCCATAGCCTTGCAGACTAAGTTAGTCAGGCTTATGGGGCGATAGTTTCCAGGGTCCGTAGAGGCTCCACCTTTGTGGAGTGGGACCACTGTTGCTGTACGCCATTCTGTGGGCACATATCCTGTAGTGAGGGTGAGATTGTATAGCTGTTTTATTTGAGGGATTAGTTCCTCTTGGAGTTCATGTAGGACGCAACCTGGGATGCCATCTGGTCCCATGGAAGCAGTGTTTTTTGCTTTGGAGAGGGCAGCCTTCACCTGAGCATCAGAGATGTTTGGGAGGCAGCCCTCTGCCGGGATAGATACTTGCTCTTTTGGGGGGTAGGGGGTGGAGAAGTTTGCAATGAACCTGTCTGCCAGGATATTGGCGATGTCTGTGGGTTCAGTGTATTTTTTGTCATTTAGAATCAACTCAGCACAAGTCTGGGAGTTGCATCCCAGGTTTCTAACATTACTGAAAAAAGCCTTATGATTGTCTTTGGTGTCCTGTGCAATTTTTCTCTTGAAGCTGGCCTTGGAGGATTTTATGAGGGATCGTAATTTTTTGCTAGTACTGATCAGAGATGCCTTCCCTATTAGGGATTTTGCTCTATCATGTAGTAGCTTCCTCTTTCTGTTGTACAGTTTATTTATGGCAGGGTTCCACCAGACTGGACGCCTGCCTTTGGATGATTGGGTCTTGGTTTTGTTTGGGATAGCATGATCCATGCATTCCTGGAGATGTCCGTAGAATGCATTTATATAGGATTCTACAGTTTGGGCCATAGTTTCCACTGGCCCTGGGGCCTTGAAGGATTCCACTTCGGTTTTGAGAAGTGAGAAGTTCACTTTGAGAAGTTTTTCACTGTGGTTTTCTGGGCTGGGGTGGGGTTGGGATGTGGACATCCAGTGAAATTAATTTATGGTCTGATCTTACCAATGAGGGATATACTTCTGGTGTGGAGCATAGAGTCCCCATGTTGGTAATGATCAGGTCTAGTATGTTGTCCCCTCTTGTGGGAGTGGTGACTAGTTGTTCCATAGCATTTGAGTTTAGAATTTCCAGGAACCTTTGGGCTAAGGTGCTGGAGCTTGAGTAGTGCTCCCAGTCAATGTTTGGGTAGTTGAAGTCGCCCAATATAATGGTGTTCGGAGAGATCTTCATGTTCTCCAATGTTTTCAGGAAAGCCGAGTGGGATTCCTGACTTTGAAAGGGTGGTCTGTAGGATGCTATAAACTGAAAAGCAGTCTTGCCCACTGTTAGTTGCACATGGATGGTCTCCGATACTTTGTGCAATGCCACTAACCTGGAGGTGTGGATATCCTTGATAAATATGGAAACTCCCCTCCTTTTGTGGTTCGGTCCGGGTTTTGGGGCCGAAAAGCATGATATGAGGTATAGCCTGGTAGTGCTGGGGTGCTTTCTGGAGCCTTGAACCAGATTTCTGTCACTGCACAGATATCGATGTTCTCCATACTGAGGAGAGCTTTGAGTGCGTGCATCTTGAGGTTAAGACTTCTGGCATTTAGCAGCATTACCCTTAGTTTCTTGTTCCTTGTGCTGTCTATGGGGGTGGGTTTGACTTTTGTGCCTTGTCTAAAAAAGGCACTATGGGGGTGGCAAGAGCCTTTGCCAATATCCGAAAGCCCAGTGGTGACAGGTGCAAGCCATCCCTAGCGAAGCAACGTGGCTTGTCGAGCATGTCATCCCAGGCTGACAGACACTGGATCCCCTCTGAATGACACCAAAATTTTAGCCAATTGTTAAAATCGATCATTTTGTCATTGTACTGCGGCATCATTCTAGGTGAGGGTAAGATGCTGCTCAAGGTCAGGGTCATACCAGCCTTGGCTACATGATCAGAGAGCTCCTCTATGTCTCTTTTCATGTAGTCCAGGGAGGTACGTCTCAGGTCATTCACACCAGCATGTACAATGACTGAGTCATATTTGTATTTGCTTTGGAGTGACCTGAGTGCTTGCGTTATGTGGCGGATCCTAGCACCCGACAGGCAGCTCACCGTGACCTTCTCTTTATTCAGCCTGGTGAGCGGGACGTCAGTGTGTCTGACAATAGAGTCACCTATTACAAGAGTATCAGGTGTGTTATTCAGTCTTAAGGGCTGTGGCTGCTTGCCACACTGACTTTGTGGGTTATGTGTTGTGCGTGTTTTGTTTTGAGGTAGCGTTTGCTTGGATGTCTGCTTTGGAGGTCTCTGTTGCTTAGGTAGATTTTTATTTAGAGCCTCCGAGTATGTTTTTGTGTATTTATGTGTTTGGTTCGCTGATGTGGTGGGACTATGTGATACTGGAATTGTATTGTGTGAGGTTACCTTCTCCTCCTGACTGGTTACACCAGTTTTGAGATGAGAGAGCTCAGCCTCCAGTTTGGCTAAATAGTTGCATCTCTCACATATATTTGAACCTGTTTGGAGGAGGAGAGGGTTGTCCATGTACATGAGACAGTTGTAACATTGCCTCAAAATTCCCAGATTCACCAGCTGGACTGGAGAGGAAACCATTGACTGACCTTTGGACATGTTAGAGTAATATAGGGAAACTGAATTTAAGACGGACCAATAGAGGACAGGGTAATCGTAGAGAGTATAAGAGTAAGTAGTGCTCATGGTTTAATAGTGCAAACTTGTAGAATTACTTAATTGGACCGGTGAAGGGCCTTAGAATGAGAATATGATGTTTAAATTGAGAGATAGAGCAGTTCTAAGGGGAAAAAGTGAACAAGAAACATGCACTTTAACAGAAACTACAGAGTAGAAAAAAATGCAAAATGAAATAGTGACAGAAAGTAAGAAGAGTTAGATGAACATATTTGCTTGCTTTCTTTGTGGCACTGCGTTTTATTATAGGGAAAAGACATTTGCATCTGAAAACTAATTTTGGAAGCCCTGCCTCTGTTCAGACTCCAGGCTACACTATTTATCTGAGGTGTGTGTAACTGATGAGGCACATTTAAATGTCATTGTTTAAGAGGCATAGTTTTATTAATGGCTCTGTAGTTTCGATAAATGACCTAACCTAATTAGTCTGTCATGCTCATTAGCTGTTGTGATATAACAGATGAGACAAATGCGGGAAAGAAAGGCAAACATAATTACTAAATGATGTTTTTTTCTGTATGTGAAGTGTTTAGTGCGTGGATTACAAGGAAGGAAATACACTTTTGTAAAGAAAAACTTGACTTTTGGGTGGAGTTCTTTAAATCAAAAGAAGTAAGGATTTTTTGTAGTTTATTAAGCATGTAGAAAATTTGGAGTCCTGAATTTTATATATAACCCAATTATTCTTTGTCTTCTAGTTTAGTCTTCATAAAGGATGGGATTGTTCCTGTATCTGATCCATTTTCTTAACTGAATTATGACCTAAGGCTTCCTAGCCATGACTTTTATTCCCAAAGCCTGGTTGTTTCGACAGTGTTTGTGGTTGGTAATTAAAATATTAGTCTGTGTGTTAAAAAAAATCTTGGCAGCTACTTACCTTTTCTACAAGTTTTAAGTATATGAGCATTTTTGTCTGTGACACCCATCCGTCCAGAGCTCCGTTTTTTCCATTTTTGCACGTGGGTTGGGGTATCACTTCAACAGTGACAGTTCCCTTCAAAGAACAAATCACAGGTTACTGCATTATATTTTTGCAGTAGGCTTGTTGAAAGTAGTAGCTGGTGTATGTTTGATCAGTAAAAGCAGTGTCTTTTGGCTGTTCCCGGTTAGGGGTCATCACAGCAGATTACCGGTCTGCAGATTGATTGGCAGTGGTGTTTGTACGGTGTCGAGTTGCCAGCCCGGTGCCCAACCTTCACAGAAGGCACACACATACACACACACACCTACCTGCATGTCTTTAAATCTCACTCAACTGCAGAGAGGACATGCAGAATCTGCACAGAAGGAGCTCCAGTTGAGAAATGAACCAAAGAACCTCTTGCTGTGAGGTGACAATGCTAACCGCCGCACCACCACTGTGTATGTTCGATCAGTATTATATTTTTAATAATCAAACAGTTACTCCTATGTGTGCACTCATTTTACTGAACATTTTTAACAGCCAGTAATTTTATAAATGTACTTTCTTTTGAGACATTAATTAGAGGCTGTACGACATTTAGATGTGATGCAATGATGTGCAGATATTTCCTTTCAAGCTATTTTGTTAGTATGTGAAAAGAAGCTCAAAGAAAGCACTGGCAAAGGATTACTTTCTTAATTCCTCATATCTCAATTCAGATGAATAGTGGTGATAGCCTGTCTGTGTAGTATGCTTATGGTCTAACTGCTCTGTGATTGCATGGGATATGGAGGAATCATGAAGTACTTCCAAGGCAGGCTTATCCATGAATGTCTGTCACTTCTGTAGGCCAACATGTAGATAAGGGCTACATACTGAGATGCTTCAACACGGTGACTATAAAGTGTTATCAGATGATAAGTTCAGCAATAAGAAAAAGCCCTTCTGCTAAACAAGCCACTTTATTTACAAAGTGGGAACTGAAAGAAAATGAAACACCTGGAAGATGGAAGACAGGCAGCATAATCAGATGAGAGAATGGCACTATGGTTTCATGGGGCTGTTCTGTTTGTAGAAGGAACCTGTGAAATGACTTCTGTATCATATTCAGCAAGCAGAGAACATTGGGGATCAATTTTGTGATGCCTTACATCTTTAACACATGGGAAAATAACTTTAATGGAGAAGAAATTCATGCAGGAGTACATGGCCTCTTGCTTTCCAGATGGCACTTAACCCTGAAGGTGGCTGAGAAGCAATTCACACCTGTGATTGCCAAACCAGCTAAAGTCCTTAAGTTAATGAGCACAATGTAACTACTACCACTAAACTAACAGGAGTCATTTTGCAAGGGATAACTTCTTTTATATTGTGCATTCTCATAATCCTCACATCTCTCCATTACTCTTTTATTTAGCTACTCCTTCCACTTCAAAGCAGCAGCCACAGATATTTTCGCAGGGTTTTCAGACTTCTATTCGTGCATTAGAATAGCAGTTAATTATCTTTTACATACAAAACAATCAGATGCACATATCTGGATAAAACGTGCTATTAAATAATTGAGTAAGAGTGTCATGTAAACTGACACAGAGGTTACCATCAGTTTATCAAATATCATTATGTCTTCAAAATTCCCATCAGTTCACCGAATATCATTATGTGTTAAAATGTACTTTTAAAAAATATTAGGACTCTCGGCATCGATTCTTAATTTTGAATAATAACTAGAATTAAGAATTTACATGAAAACAAGGCATTACCAGTAGGTAGTTAACTGCTAGTTTTCATGGGTCTATGGTTAATCATCAAATGACTGTTCACTGAATACTAATTGCCAAAACCTTTATTAATCGAATGGTCATATCATGGTAATGATGTTCATCAAACGATGATATTTGGCCACCATAAAGGAAGCATTACCAAATACATACTTAGTGGTAATGTACCTATAAGGAAACCTGCCCTCCCTCCCCCCTAGTGCAACCTTGGGGTTGGTATATATAATTAGCAGGGGATGTGGGGCCCACAACCCCCCACATAATGAGTGTCCGGTGTTATATTAATGTTTCTCTTGTGGACAATTAGTATTCAGCAAACAACCGTTCAATAATGATTAACCATAGACCCGTTTTTCATACATGCATACTGCAGTAGCAAATATTCACAGTTTCTCAGGATGATAACAATGTTCTAAATAATTACCCACCTAGTAAACAGATACATCGAATATGCCATGCTGGACATACTCTGTCCTTGTCGTACTATTTCATTCTCCTGGTCTTCCCATTTTTCAGTTTCTGAATCTGCATCAGACGTGAGAAGGCGGAGTTCCAGGCCTAATTTAGCAACTTTTGCTTGTTCCTTAAATAACAAAAATATTTTAAAGCCTTATTATGCTATTTAACACTGTTTCCAAGTATAACATTCCATAAAGCACTCAAACATGGAATGGAAAACCTCACCTCAGAATCTAGTTGTACGGGTTTTACTGTTTTCAGATTTACACTGTGTTTCTGTAAGGCAAGAAAAAAGGCAGAATTAACTACATTAGCCTAGATAAAAGACAGATGTTTTTGTTTGATCAAGCTTTGTTTAATCATCTTCTATATTTTTTTGCTTTGTAAGTAAAGACATTCTATTATCTGATCTCTCACCATAAATTAGCTGCTAGCTGTTGCACTGCTCAACTTCTACAATCAATGCAAAACAAAAACTGTCCACGTTATTTCCGCAGAAGATGGTCAGTGACGTAGTTTAAGAAAAGCAAGTCCTGCATACGAAGTACATGAAGAAAACTACCATGATACATCAATGTTACTTTCAGCTACTGGGTTATTAGACTGCTCTGGTTTAAGTACTTTTGACATCCACTTTACTTCTATGGGATGGAAGCATTATCCACAGACTTTGCTGCCAAACTCAACTAATGTATTGGTAGTTTAAAACATCAGCACTTTAAACATTCAACAGCAAAACTAAATAAAATCCCAATTGTATAAACGTTTTACTGTTCAGTAGAAACAGTCAATATTCAAGCAGTGTCACCCGTTCATCTAAACTTTTTAAACACATATGTTTTAAATAGTAATCTTGAGTTCTTTAGACTTCAGAACATGAAGGCCAGTATTTGTAGAAACTGGTGCAGCTGCATAACTCATCCTCAGCTGATTTACTATGTTGCTGTGCCTTTAAGGGATTCACAGTCACAGATATTCCTACAAGGCAACATCTCACTACCTGAAAAATTTACTTAACTATGAATACTATATATTTGTGTAATAAAGTACCCTACCCACTCAGAAGTCCACATACTGGCAGTGACACCCCCAAAGACAAACATGTATATGCCCACACACACACACACACACACACACACACACACACACACACACACACACACACACACACACACACACACACACACACAATCTCAGTACTGAAACAGAGTGACATCCAGATGTGTGAAAACATAGATTCCAAATTGTACATACTGTAATTTACCTAAATTGACAATCTGAGCTCTCCCTGTGCAGAGTGCTATCACTGAAATGCATAACTGTGCAAGGCAAGATTGACATACACACTTGCAATGGCTTTGAACCATGCGGGGGGGGGGTGACCCTCTGTGTTAAACAGGACATCACTGCCTGTGTCCTCAGCTCCTGGCCTGGATTATCTTTAAAAGGTGAGATGTCATGTCATTTATTAAATATGACTTCTCACTTTACCCTATGAACATTGTAATAGGATATAGGTCATATGCCTTGCAGTCTAAGGCTAAGTACCTCGAATTTAAATTGGCAGTGAACTTTGCCTTCACTTTTTTTTTTTTGGTTTTGCTGCTGCTCCCTGCCTCCTTTCCATACTATAACAAAAACAAACAAAAAAAGCAATCCTCATTTCCCATTTAATAAGTTACCACTGATGCAAGAGGAATTAAAAAAAAACAAAAAACTTTAAATGTGCTCATTGATTCCCCCACCCCCAGTATTAAGACACTTTGAGCCAGCAAACAGTAATGTTTCTTGACCTCTGTGAGTATAAATTATTCAGTATCACAACCTCAGGGTACACAGCAGAGTTACGCTTCTCAACTTTGTTGTTTAGGAATTCTGAAGCAAGTCAAAAAGTAAAGGTGAAAAAAATCAGAGACAGTTTAATATTACACTCCAATTCACTTAAAAATTCAAAACCACAGGTTTTGCATCAACATGCATTTTTTTGAATAAGTGGTATGAAACTCTAATGACTGGCATTACAGGCTGACTTTAATCTTCAGTAATTTACCAGAAAGTCAAACATTTTATAAGGGACATGGCAAAAATATGAAGTAAAATTGTGTACACTTGAGAGCTGAATTGGTTCAAGCAACTTGACTATGCTGCCAGATGCCTTCAAGATTATCAAACTAAAAATGAGAAAAATGCAGAAACTGATGGGGTGGCATTTTGGTTGCTGTAGTTTGAATGCTCAGAAGTGGTAGTATCTGGTGTAACTGTGGGTTTGAATCATTCTCATAAATGGATAACTAGCCTCCACACTTACCCTGTTATCCCCAGTCCTTGAGACCTCTGTCAATGTAACTGGTAACACATGACATTTGAAGTGCAGGTACATATAATAGTTTATATATGCAACTGCATGCATGTGTATTTTATTTCTTCTGTGCTGAGGAACTTAAAATAATCCTCAATCCACACAGAACTCATCTGAACCAATAGTCTGCATTCTGATTTTGGAGCCAAGTAGTAAAGATTAAACATATATTACTAGACTGTTTGGCAGTTGCTTGTTTCTGAAAATTTCTTAACATTTTGCTAGATTTTTGCTTCATACATTTAATCTAGCCCTCTTCATTTTTTGGGTAAATGGACGCAGTCACAAAATAATGACAGACATTTGCATTTCAGACTTCATTGTTATTATGAAGGTGTATAATAATAATGAAAAACATGTTTACGTCTACAAATTTCTAAGAAATATATTTAAAATGTACCTAAATTTGAACCTTTGCCCATGTTCCTTGCTCTAAGAGATTGAGATATATAATAGGCAGTGATGATATGCAGGCAGTGCTCACAGCAAGATGTGTTTTTTTTAACTGTAATTTATTTTTAAAACGGTTAACATGGGGAAGAGTACCCTGTAGCAGCTTTAAATGTGTTATTTTTTTGGGCGGGCAATTGGCAGAACAACAGGGTGATATGGTAAAATAATTATTGCTATTGCTTGGTGAAAACACTGGTGGGTGGGGACAAAACATAATGTCAAAAGCTCCAGGATGAATTACATTGCCGTGATTGTTTTTATTTTTTATTTCTCTTTTCCTGACATTTAGCCAGATAGATCTGTGGGCAGTGGTAATGGTGCACATTGCCTACATCATGATGCAATCATATTTATTGTTTAGTTTTTAATATTGTAGTCAAAATAGGGAGGGGTGTCAAAGGAGCAAGTGGAATATTTGTATGGCTGTTTTTCAACTTTTGGCAGTCACATAAGTGATAAAAGCCTCATTTGAGGAGCATTCTGTGGATGAAAACAAAGGACAATTATATTATTCACAAACAATCATTGATACAGTTAGCTTGGGGGTATACATATGCATGCAAAAGGAAGATATACATTATAGTCATCACTGCTTCCTTCAGCTTCCTTACAATCTAAAATCAGAGATGCACACAGAAGGAGGATGCTTTTTTGGTGTAGGAGGTGAAAAGATGGGCTGCAAATTGAAAGTATTGGGTTCTTACATGATTATTGTTGAATAAAATGTAATTGTGTAAAGAAAGGCAGTAGCTTCATTCATACTTTCATAAGATATTTCATTAGCATTCTTCTTAATGAAACTCCAAAACAACATTGTATACAGCTCATATCACATATGCAGTTATTTTTGTCTTAATCATATCTATGAATCCCATACTAAAGTCAGGCCAGTGCGCCAGGAAGTACATTTACATAGATTTGGCCTGTGGTCTTTTCCATTTTTATGCAGCACTACTTCACTGCCTAGATGTGCACAGTGGTGTTTATAGGCAGTGTAGTGGGTCTATGAATTATGACAGTCTTATAAAACATTTATATGAAAATGGGCCCATTAAGACACTTACTGGCTTTCTGCTATCTCTTGTTGGTTACACTGTTTGCTTCTGTTCCTGAGATTTTGCCTGCCTTTTTAGTGCAGCCATGATATCCCCTTATTTACTACTCAGTTTAGAATATGCAGAGTAAGTCCTGTTAGATCACATCCATTAATCTGATATCTCATCCTTTAATCTAATAACATCATAGCATGTGGATTCACTGTTAGATTTCCATCCACTAATGACAGCTTTTTAAACTGCTATGACAAATCAGTCAGCAATGCCTATTATCTTTCAGGAATCTGTTACCCATTCGTAATTTAGCCAAAAAGATACTGTTCTTGTGACTGTTCAAGTATGTTTTGCAGTATCAGTTTCAAAGTTCCTGGCCTAGAACATTCCTGGAAAATATATTCTCAGTTCCCAGTTTCCTCATCTGAGCATCTCCAATAACTGTCATTAGTTTGTGGAGACATTTTATTTAGTCTGGTGTGTAAAATACCAGCCAAGGCATTTCCATGCATAAATTCTGAACTTCATGGATTTGTTCGGAAATCTTTGGGCCATACAAATCTGTTCCCACCTTTCCCCATATAAATTTAATTTTAACTTCTTTAAGACTTCCTTCAGTGTTTCATATAATACCCATTTCTGCTTTTTAATATTTACATGTTGGCTAAATTTGTTCTGGGTTCAAATAAAAATTGTGCCAGGGTTGCTGTTTGAGATATTCTTTTTATTATTTTTATTAACTCTGCCTGTAGGCCCCAAAGCCTTATGTTATCATTGGCTCAGACATCATGCTTTATCCTTGCCTCTTTAGGAATGACTCTTTCATACCCAGTTCAATTGTTCCTAAAACTCTTTTTTCTTTATTTTATTCTAAATTACTGCAATATTATTATTATTCCGTCTATTACCTGATAATGTCCTGAAAAGTATTCTGCTGCCACTCCTGTACTGCTTTCTGATTTTTTGTCTGTTCCTTCTAGGTAAGTTTTGTTGTTGTCCTTGCCCCATAATAAAACATATTTATGGCACACCAGTGTGGTACTCCTACTTCCCTCAAGTCCATTTATTTCCTGCAGGCCCCACAATCTTTTGAATTAAATACAGTAATATTAGCTGTGGATCTACTGTTGTCTTGCAACTCTGAGACACTCTCCCAACCCCATTGCAAAGATAGCCCTGCTTTATCCCAAGCAATCCTTGTATGTTTGCTCTCTCTCAGAAAAAAATCCTGCATTTTCTTCCTTATCACCACAAAATATTTTTCACCTGGTGAAGCTGATAAAAATTTGTCTCTATACGGAAAATTTAGCAGATCCATTTCTTTTCAAGAATCCTTCACAGACTGGAGTTCAGAGCTGGCTACACATACTGCTAGACATGTTTATGTGCACCATGTGATAAGTCTGTATCAGACTGTAGCCAGGAAAATAATTATAAGCCAGTGACTTTGATTTAGTCTAATTTATTTTGTAAACTTTAATTGGAATACAATCATTTGCTGGGAGACTTACCAACCTATTGTTTATTCAGCTGAATTAACTGTTCTCCAGTGACAGGAAAAATCAATTGCTCGCCAACTTTCTGGTAACAACAAATCCTCTCTATATATGCTTCCCTGTAGAAATCTTAAAATATCCCTAGAATTCTTATAGGGTATTGTGTTATATCCCTTGCATGAAAATCCCACATTTTCTCAACCCCCCCATCTCTAAATGTTCAATCTTAGTGTTTATGCTAAATGCTTCTGGAAGCTAGGCATATTTTGAGTATTCCTTCTTAATTATTAAGTAGCTCTCTCTTCGCTTGACTCTAATTTTCATTTAATTTTCTGTAGGTTGTGAGTGTATTTTTATCTGACCCCCCACTGAGCTTGAGTTTTGGATATTATTCCCATATTATTCCCTCACTAAAGCCTGACATAAGAATTTCTCACTCATAATAATATTAACTTTTAACATGAAACTGTTTAAAGTGTAAGCAACTCACCTTTACACCCCATTCTTTAAATCGTACAAACTTCAAGTGAGGGGAATGGAAGTGCAGTCCCTCTGATGATAATTTCTCAAAGAAAGTTGAATTAAAAAAGGCAGCATGGTCAGAGACTGCCACTGACTTGATTTGAAATCTTTACCATACTTGGATGCTCCTGAGAGAAGCAGAACCTATTCATGAGTAGCTCTGGTTAAGTAAAAAGTAAACTCTAGTGGGATATTTGTATTTTAGCCACATCCATTAGCAAAAAAAAAAAAATTCTCACAGAAACTTTTAAGAATCTGACTGGCCATGTTATTTTATATAGTCTTGGACCTGTATCTCCTCCTACAACAAACAGCCTGGAGAAATGAAATTACTCTCATCCCCCAGTTTTCCTTAATTTTTCTTTTTCTGTTTTGGGAGTCATATGTACTTAACATAATCCTTGTATCCCTCCGACATTAAATACCTATTCCGTTTATTCAAAAACTCTTCTTTCACTACCATTACTACCCCTCTCATTCATTCTTCTTCATCTAATATAACTGGCACAATATTCCTCCTTAAAACCATGCTTGACATGTTTCTTGTGTTCCATTCCATCCAAGTAAGCCTCTTATAACATATGAGCATGAGAATTCAGTTTTCTACTACACCATAAGTCTTGAACATTTAGTGTAAGTAGTCAGCCATTAACACTTCATCTTACTACTCTTAAATTACCATTTTGTAGAATTAATCACGTGTTTGTGATTCATCCTACTCACTAGCAAGCTGTCCGCTCCCCATCTATCTGCAAACTTAATATTCTACAAATAAAAAATAAGCACTGAGGATTCTCAAGTTGAGAGACTGTACCCCAAGGCTTCTCCGAACTTGAATCGCAAAAGCAATACTAACTTAAAAAATACACATACAAAGATTGAATTCCAGCTGACAAACTCAATCTAGCTGTGCAAGCTTCCAAGTCAAGTTAAGAGAATAAACTCAGTCCTCGATCTACGATCTCATATTTTCCTATTTTAAAAGTTGAATAAAACCACTAAAGTCTTCCTTTTGGTTTTCAAAAGTTTTATTTTTGAAGAACATCCGACACAGGTAGATTATATTAATATATGGCAGAATTACTGGCTGTTCAATCTCAAGTCTTAGCAATCATGGAAATGCAATGATCACGCATTACCCCCGCGACAATCACACTGCTTTCTACTGAAACTAATTATAAAAACCTTCATGAAGCATTGTACACAACTACTATCCAGTATAAGACAAGTGAAAAAACTAATAAAACAAAATAAAATAAATCAGTATGTAAGTTCATCTTTCTTACATTTGCTGTCTTAAAAGTATATGGAAATTGAAATGAAAATTGAAGTTCTACAAGTACACTTTTCTTTCTTTCTTTTGCTGCCTTGAAAGAAAAGCATTTAGTAGCCAGTTTCCATCTTCCTCACAGACTAATGCTTTGTGTTTGCACTGATTACTTATCTAGCATACTGGTTAACCGAAAAACCAAGACCAGCTACTCCAGCTACTCCAGGCACAAAAAACACGAACTTTAATAGGTTAGCGCTTTCGGAATATTCCATAAATTAAACAATAATGATGTAATTAAGAACAATCAATTATTTCCTTTTAGTTATCAGCTTTTAAATTCACTACTTTTAATTGTTGTGCCTTTAAGAAATAATTGATTGTTCTTAATTACATCATTATTGTTTAATTTATGGAATAAGACTTGCCATATAATTGAGCTTGCAAGTATTTGTGGTTGTCTGAAGAAGGAGAGTCATTGAATTTTCCGAAAGCGCTAACCTATTAAAGTACTTATCTAACATCAGATGCCATACAGGTTGCTCTAACAAACTGCTTAAACATTTCCCGGGTGTTACATTTAGCTCTTTGGAGGATTCCTTACATCCAGTCAGTTAGAGTGTGGTCTTTTCACACCAGTTCCTTCCCTCGTTCTAGCATTTTACACAAGACAGATTAAAAGTTACTAAGTATAAAACAATGTAATTTTAACACTGAATTAAGTAATACATAGTACCTTTTTAATTTTGGCAAATTGTACACATTTTGTAGATGTCTCAGCAGGATCCCTTGTTTCATGATGTTTCTGTTTCATTACTTTACTTATGTCCCCTGTCTGGAATTTACTGACATCTGCAAGTGCAACATCAGTATCCAGGAGGGGTTTCATGTGTCCTGAATAAAGCAAACCAAAATGCTGGATACAACTGCAACTTCTTTTGTCTACAGAAGCTCAACATAGGAATAAATGGATTTATTTTCTTTCTTATTACCACCAAATATTCATTGTCAATGTACAAGCAAATGTCTTGAGGCAATAATTGATTTCCCTTTCCCATAATTTCACAACTAACAATACTTTTAGTTGGTAAGACAAACCTTTTACAATAATTGATATAGACTGTCCTCCACCACATTCATGCAGGCACAAAGACCTAATACGTTCTCTCCAACAGCAGCTTTTGCAGTGACAGTCTGTTAGAAAAATGTATACTTAAACATATATGAAGTGCTAGTTTAAAAAGCAAATAGTATGTAATGCATTTTATTCTATTTTACAATATGGCAGTAAGAATGATCTTACATGTAACTGCTTGAAGCTTTGGAGCTGCAGTGTGATTGAACTCTGACCCTGGCAGTAGCCAGCTCAGCAAGCTTATGTTTCACTAATGATTATCTGCTGGGTCAGGAAAATGAATGTATAAAGCATTGAATCTTTTCTTCCTTCCTCTGAGATGGTTGGCCTTGTGAATATTATCAGCACAGCTGCTAAAAGTAATGTTGCGAGAAGAACAAAGAAGTGTATTACAAGACTGAACTGACTATTGTATTCGAGCAGGACTGAAACCTTGAAAGAATAACATTTACAGAAAGACATTATAACTGACCAGGTGCTTTGCAAGGCTGTATTATTCTCATGGGAAAACTTTTAAAAAGTATAACATCAGCACTTTCTTATGAATAGAATATTGTAGACCATAGTGATGTAGGTGCCCTGTGACTGACCACGTCAGTAAGGTGGGCACAGCTTGAATGTATAGTGTATAAAATGTAGAACATTTCCTGTATCATGCCAGACAGAATTCTATACTTGTATTTGTATGGTTTTTTGCCTCCTGGTGTACACTAGTAAAGTTTTTGCATCTGAGCCTCCTAATTTGTTTTTATTTAACAGTTTGGTCCTACGTTTGACCGGAAACCCTCGACAGCTGCAGATCAGAGTGTACCGGTGGTCGAATACTGCGCAGGAGAAGCTACCGAAACGGTTCTTCTTGAAGCACAAAGACCTCCGACTGAATTGTCGTTTTGAGAGGCTGGCCATTTTTCTGATCTGTGGCCGAAGAGCGGTGTCGAACTGGTGGACCCAAGAGGCTCAGGTAGGAAGGTTTTTGCCTTTTTTTCTGTTTTAGATCAGGGACTAGGTTACAGTAAATATTATTGTCATAGATTTGTTGTACAGATCAGGGACATAATTGTCATAGATTTGTTGTACAGATCAGGGACATAAGAAATTACTGTATATTTTGTCATAGATCAGGGAAACAGAATAAAGTAGGCAGTTATTCTAGATAAACTGTGTAAGAAACCAAGATACCACGTGGTAAGAAAAGGGTTACGTAACAAGTCTTTTGACATGGGAAACCAGTGCACTAAAAAATCACGAGATCCGCCCCTAACTGATGACGCAACATATATGCAATTACAACGAGCAGATAATATAAGACATTACACAAAATGGGTTAATAAATACGAATTTGATGGTAAACTAAATAAAATTTCGTTAGTTAAACTTTTAAAACAGCTTAAATCTGACGCAAAAGGTCAGGCAAAGAAACAACGACAATTAGGCATTCCTCAGGCACATAGGTGGATTGAGGAAGTGAACCGAAAGGAACAGAAAATAAAAAATGTGAAAGCGTTATTTTTAGACAAAGAGGATAATAATACAGTAATAGCAATGGCCACTCCCCCTCCGCCCCCTCCAATACCTTTTTTAGGATATGAAGCAGGAGGACAAGCTAGTCCACCTCCACGTTATCCTGAAGTTGCAGGGGCACTAAAACCATTCGTTAGAGAACCTATTGAAACTAGGTCCCGGACACGTAAAACACTTAGGGACACAGATTTATATCAAATAGGGAGAGACTCACTAGAAGAGAGTGAAGAAATCTGTCCATTAATCGAGGTACCAAACCCTCAGGCAGGACAGGAAGGGCAGGACCCAACTCTCCTAGTGTATAGACCATGGACACTGGAAGATATTCGGAAAGCTACAGAGGGAATCCCTCACCCGAAAATTAATCATAAAAAGTTTATACAAGATTTACAAGGTATGAGACTAAGTTTCCATTTAAATGGGGAAGAAGTAGAAAAGGTAGTTAGACAAATTGTAGGTCCAGACTGGCACATGATTTGTGGCACCTGGAACGCTCGTGACGCACAACTTAAGCCACTCCTACATAGTGACGCAGAATTAGACACCAGAGAGAAGGGTCTTACAGACTGAATCTCTGAAAAATGGAAACCGAGAGCAGATTGGACTTGCATTAACCAATGCATACAACAAGATAATGAAACTGTAGATGGGTACTATGGTAGATTATTGGAATGTTTCAGTAACCATAGTAGCATGACTAATCCTGAAAGTCAGACAAATGATAGCGCATATGAACAGCAACTGAAAAATGCATTTTTGAAAGGTTGCGTTGCACCTATCAGTAGCTTTATTACAAAGCATATGATAGATCACCGAACAAGCAGGCTACAAGCCTTACTTGAGTATGCTAGACATGCTGAAAGACACTTTAATAGTAAAAAGAAAAAGAAAACACAGGTCTTCACAGCTGAAGACGGAGCAGAAGTCTTTGTAGTACAGTCAAGTAAAAAGGGTAAGAAAAATACCCAGGGTAATAAACAATCTGACAAAAAGTCAGAGGATTTTGAAGAGAGGAAAAAGAAAGGTGAGTGCTTTAAGTGCGGTAAAAAAGGACATTTAGCAAGGGATTGCAGGCAAAATAAAAAGGCGACTACGGAAGATAAAGATAAAGGTGATGAGGACTGACTATATGATAGTGATGACAATCAAAAATCATCAGGAAAGGTTAACAAACAAAGGACAAATGTAAATGTAGTGGAAGGAAAGTACAGTTTTGTACCTACCATAAATGTAGATGTTCGAGGATCCACATTGCTGCAGTCCTAACTATTGGGGTAGTCCGCTGTCCAGTCGGCCCGAATACCAAAGTATATGGCTGACGTCGGTCAGGGCGCATTAGACTGACGTCAGTACGTCAGGGTACTAATGCGCATGACCAACGTCATATCCTCAGTCTTTTCTTGCCCCAGATGTCAGAAGACCCTGAAAAGATAAGGCCAAAAACAAAAACTCCCAAAATACCTGCACCAAAAAATATATATACAATATATACACAAATAGCAGAATATAACCTCACCTACACAACCACCCCTAAAGGAGGGAGGGTAAATTGGACTGCAGCAATGTGGATCCTCGAACATCTACATTTATGGTAGGTACAAAACTGTACTATGTTCTTCATTCCACATTGCTGCAGTCCTAACTATTGGGTAGAATCCCAAAGCAGAGGTAAGGGAGGCTGGCAAATCATAAGGAAGCAGGAACTGACAACATGCCTTGCAAAATAGCTGTGGCAAAACCAGCCCTAGACTTAGAGTAGAGAGGAAGATGATAATGCTTAGAGAAAGTATGCACTGAACTCCAAGTAGCTGCCTCCAAAATATCCTTAGTTGCCACCCCCTTAGAAATGCTGTGAAGTGGCAGTAGCCCTAGTGGAATGAGGCCTAATCCCAGCTGGAATCTCCTTGCCATGATGGGAATAACAAAATGTAATGCAACACCCAATCCACCTAGAAATAGTTTGTTTTGACACAGGCTTGCCCTTTGAAGTCAAAGCAAAAGAAACAAACAACTGCTGAGACTGCCTAAAATCCTTAGTCCTGCTCAAATAATAACGCAATAGCCTGTGTACATCTAAAGTGTGCAAAATCTTTTCCCTTTATTTTGGGGATCTGCATAAAAGGTAGGCAAATGAATAGTTTGGTTTAAAGCCACACTAGAAACCACCTTAGGCATAAAGGAAGGATTAGTACGTAAAGATACCCTATCCTTATGAAAAATCAAAAAAGGCTCCACTGCCATAAGGGCCTGCAACTCAGAAACCCTTCTTGCAGAAGTAATGGCCAACAAAAAGCAGTCTTCCATGACAAGTATTTCAATTCAGCAGTAGCGAGGCTCAAAAGGTTGTAGAGTAAGTTTCTCCAACACAAAATTGAGATCCCAAGCAGGAGTAGGAGCTCTACGGGGGTCTTATATTCTTTGCCCCTCTAAGAAATTGCTTGAACAAAGGATGAAAACAATGGTGGGTCACAATCATAGTGAGCTGAAATTGCTGCAGCATGAATCTTAATGGAAGAGAAAGACAAACCTTTGTCCAGTAACTCAGTAAGATATTGAAGAGCCACACTCAAATTTGGCTCAGTAATCTCCAAATTGTTTGCTGCACTCCAAAACAAAAATCTCTTCCATTTTTCTGCACACTTTCCTTGTACTAAGTCTTCTGGCTTCCATAATCACATTTAAAACTTGTTGAGGAAGCTGAGACCTGCTGTCTTTCAAAACAGAATATGCCAGGCTGTTAGATGTAGAGAGTGAAGCTTGACATTGAGCAGATGACCGTCCCTCTGAGACAACAGGTGTGGAATCAAGGGTAAAGGCCATGGAGGCTTCCTTACCAGACTCCTCAGTAATGGGTACCAGTGCTGCCGAGGCCAATCTGGAGCTATTAAAATCATCCTTGGCTTGTCTTGTCTGACCTTTAGAAGCACCTTTGGAAGAAGAGGCAGAGGTGGAAAGGCATACACATGAAGATTTTTCCAACTGAAAGAAAGAGCATCCACTTTCCAAGCTGTGTGATGAAATCCTTTCTGCAAAACTTTGGCAGCTGGTGGTTTAGTGGAGAAGCGAACAGATCTATGTCTGGAGTTCCCCATGACACTGTCAATTTTGAAATACATGAAGATCCAGTTTCCACTGTGGGGATCCATGATTTGTCTGCTTAAAACATCAGCTAAGGAGTTCTGTGCTCCCGGCAGAAACCTTGCCTGCAGAGTTAGTTGCAGAGTGAGGCTAGTCTCCCATAAAATCATTGCTTGTCTGCACAATGGGTAAGAATGTGTTCCCCTTGTTTGTTGATGTACCACATGACAGTTGTGTTGTCTGTTAGAATCAACACCTGCCCTGGAAGAAGTAACTCCTTGAAAGCAATTAATGCAAACTGAACTGCTAACATCTCTTTCATGTTGATATGTAGATGCTGTAGTCTGGCAGGCCACTTGTCTTGTATCCACTTTCCATTTAGATGAGCTCCCAAGCAACATCTGAGGCATCTGTCGTTAGAATCTGACTTGCCTCTGGCCGGGTCACAGAGAGTCCCTTGTTTAGGTGACATTCCTGAGCCCACCACAAAAATTCCTTTTGAATGCAAGGTATTATTTGAATGACAGTGTCCAAATCCTGGCAGTGCTGTGTCCACAGATTTTGAGATACCATTGTAGCTTCCTCATATGCAGTTTGGCATTGGGAAGCACCAGAATACAAGATGCCATGAACCCTAAGGCTTGAAGGACTGTCCTTGCAGTCAGCCCGGACTGAAGAGATAGATGATGGAAGTAACTGGAAAGATTCTTTTGTTTGTCCGGGGTTAAAAGGCCATCTGGGCTGCTGTATTCAGTCTCACACCCAGAAAGCACATGTCTTGAGAGGGTACTAGACTGGACTTTATTTCGTTCACAGAATACCCTAGGCATCTTAGCACTGCTATGACATATTCCAGATGCTGTAGAAGATCTTCTTTTTCTTGAGCCAGAATCAGGCAGTCGTCCAAGTAAGGATAGATTTGGATTCCTTTTAGCCTGAAGTAAGCTATCACTGGAGCCAGAACCTTTGTGAATACTCTGGGCGCAGTAGATAAGCCAAAAGGCAATGCAGAGAACTGATAATGAGAATTTCCAGCTCGAAAACGCAGATACTTCCTGCAACTTAGTCTGATTGGCACATGAAAGTAAGCTTCCTTGAGATCTAAAGTTACCATCCAGTGATCTTTGCCCAGCAGAGGTAAAAGCTGTTGTAACGTCAACATTTTGAACTTGGGAATGTCCAGATAAGTGTTGAGGATAGATAAATCCAGAATTGGTCTCCACGTGTTCCCCTTCTTTGGTACTAGGAACAGGCGAGAATAAAATCCTAGGCCCCTTTCGCACAGGAACTGACTGAATGGCCCCTATTTGGAGCAACAGAGAAATTTGCTTGTGAGCCTCTGTCCTTTGAAGAGGAGGAATGTCTGGCATGCCTTTGAAAGGAGGCAAGGTATGGAAATAAAACCTGTAACCGTGGTGAATAATATCCAGAACCCATCTGTCTTGGGTAATTAAATCCCAATTTTCTTTGAAAAGAGACAGCCTTCCACCCAAAGGTGCTGCCAGGCGAGAATGTACTGGCAGCTGAAAAGGTAGGTCATTGGGTCTGCTTACGAAAGGACTGACCCCTGCCCTCACCAGAAGTCTGAGCAGGGGAACTCCTGTCTTAGGCCTAAAAGAACCCTGAGCACTGCCCCTACCACGCCTAGACCTACCCCTAGACTGGGAATCATAAGCAGGATAAGTCCATCCCTTAGTAGGCCAATTTCTACTAAACTTCGAGGCTGCACCTGCAAAAATCTTTAACAGTTTGCATAGACTTAGCCTTGTCCTCCATTTTCTTCAAAACTGCTTCCACAGGTGAACCAAACAACACATCAGACTGTAAAGGAGCATCCAAAATCCTTGTCTTAACATGCTCAGCTAAATTCTGATCTCTCAGCCAGGCGTGCCTACGAAGAACAGAACCAGTGGCAGCCACCCTGGAGGAGGCCTGCACAGCATCAAAACCACACTGCAAGGAATGTTTACCTACCTGTTCAGACACATGAACTAAATCCTGCAACTCTTTACACTCAATACCTTCAGCCAGAGCATCCACCTTAGATTTCAACTGTGAAAGAAGATAATTCTGATATTTTAACATGTGAAACTGACAATTCAACGCCCTCATGGCTAAAGTGGAAGAAGTATACACTTTCTTTCCCCATCTATCCAAAGCCCTTGCCTCTTTATCAGGAGGGACAGGATTTTTAACAACTGAGGCCTTCACACCTTTAGGCCCCTGAGAGACAGTTTCTGGGTCTGCCCTAGGACTCTTAAAAAGATACTTATGAGCTTCAGGCACCCTATAATACCTATCCGGTTTAACTGGGGCAGGAGGCAAAGAATTAGGATTCAGGGAAGCCTCTGCAAACACATCTTCCACCACATTCAAAACAGGAGGTATAGCTAAAGGCCTATGCTGGGGTAAAACAAGAATTCCCTAAGCCTTTTCCTGGAATCAGAGAAATCTTGACCTTCCCATTTAAAATGCTCCCTCATGGAATGCAGAGTCTCTGAAAATGAAAAATCCTCAGGAGGAGAAGCAGAAGGAGTAGAATCATCCACATCAGAATCAGAATAAGGAGGGTACTCCTGCAAGTTTTCAGAAGACTCAAGCCTCCGAGCATTGCTCAAAACTCTCAAACTCGGGTTCCACCCTAGGCCTCTTATCAGGAGGGGGCATAGAACCCCTAATCATAGTAATCAAATCCTCTGCCATTTTAAGCATATGTTTCTTAGGCAAAGAGCCTGAAGTACTAGGAGAAACCCCCACAGAAGCTAAACTTGGCCTGCCCTCAAAGAAGCCTTGGAAACTGAAGGAGAGGCTCTAACCACCTTAGGAAGAGAGGGAAGAACAGCCACCTGAGAAGCCCCTCAGCCTGGCCTACTTCCTGAGAGGATACATCCTGTAACAGTAAAGTCTCTTCCTGAGACTCCAAAGAGACACCTGGCAAAACCTCCGGCTCCACTGAGCCTTCCAAAGAACCGACGTCTGGGACTGTCGGTTCCTCCACCCTAGGCTTTGCTGCTTTATCTTTGCGCTTTTAGCGAAGCGGCCGGAGCATCCGACGGCATTTTATAATTACAATGCTTCCCAAACACTAACCTGGCACAGTCTAACCTTCTCTTAATAGTGCGTTTGTTAAATCTAGCACAAGAGCGGCATCCAACAACGGCGTGCTCAGGCCCTAAACAAGGTATACACAAAGTATGGTAATCCCTATGAGGTATCTGTTTCCCACAAGAAATACAGTTATTCACTTTTTCTGACATCCGTTAAATACTGAGGCAAGAAAAACCAAAATATTCCCAACGGGTACTTAGCCAACTTTGATTCGGTCTGAAACTCTGACTTCAGAAACTTTCAGAACGCCAACCTGCACTCGCAAAATTGCTTCTGCATCGGACCATGCGGCAAAAAAGACTGAGGATATGACGTCGGTCATGCGCATTAGTACCCTGACGTACTGACATCAGTCTAATGCGCCCTGACCGACGTCAGCCATATACTTTGGTATTCGGGCCGACTGGACAGCGGACTACCCCAATAGTTAGGACTGCAGCAATGTGGAATGAAGAACATCAGAGGAAGTGCAAGCAGATGTAGAGGATGAAGAAGGTGAAGTTTTAGACTTAGCATTATTGAGCTTGGAGCTCTATTTGGCAGACACAAAACCGGAAGTTAGACTTCTGGTGGAAGGTAGGGAAGTGAAATTCTTGTGTGACTCAGGAGCGTCACGAACTTTGATACACCCTTCAAAGTTACCAGAACACTCTGAATCACCTGACTATATATTAGTGAAAGCAGCAAATGGACAGCTATATAGGGAGCCACTCTCCCATGATATAGCAATAACTGACCCTGTTTCAGGTATGACTCAGAAAAGTAAAATTGTAGTTTCTGCAAAATGTCCAGTAAACTTACTGGGAAGAGATCTTATGCAGATATTTGGCATAGCAGTAGTTCCTACTATGCAGGGTATGGTAGCACAAAGACAAATGGATACTTTTATGGTGCGATCGGAGGGTGAAGCTTTTTACTGGTACAGCCAGGATCTAGTTATGACTGGTCCAGGGGCAGTAACCAAGGAACTGATGAACGTAGCCATCAGTAAGGTCCCCTCCCTTGACACTGACCAACAGCATTTGTTACATTGTACTCTATACTACTGTAGTATGCCAGGACCTGATAAGGAATATGAGCAAGAATTGTTCAAAAATCCTGCTAACAGATTAGTATTACGAACTTTATATTGGGATACTGAGGGAACAGTGTAGTAAGCTGTTCATTACCTCAGGAATTCATGAAACTGTACAAATCCAATAGACTGCCACATGTCAGCTTGACAAAAAACAAAAATGTGAGATGGGCAGACTTAGGAGAAAAAGTAACAAGATGGGAGAAACAAACTGATTTAGAATTATCAGAACAGGGAGTACAAAAACAGAAATTGAATTGGCTAACACAGACACGTCCAGCTGTACACTTACAACATAGTGAAGACAGCTGATTAGCATTCCTGTTAGAAGAAGAAGAAAAAGCCTTGTGCGATATACCAAATATTCTTTGGTCAACAGGAAAATCAGATGTAGGACTTATTCGAACAGCAGGTCCAGTAACCATTACACCAAAATCAGCATTTAGACCACAAAAAAGACAATACCCCTTGAGGAAGGATGCAGAGCAGGGAATTAAACCTATAATAGCAGCATTACTCAAGGAAGGAGTACTGGTAGAATCTCTGGATTCACCATGTAATACCCCTCTATTTCCTGTTAAAAAGGCAAATGGGGAATGGCGGATGGTACAGGATTTACAAGCCGTAAACAATGCAATAATACCCAGAGCACCTACGGTGCCAGACCCACACACTTTGCTGAACGATTTAAAGCCACAACAAAAATATTTTACTGTGGTAGATATAAGCAATGCTTTCTTTTCAATACCTATACATCCTGATAGCCAGTATTGGTTTGCATTTACATTTCAGGGTAAAAGATATACCTATACTCTGCTACCGCAGGGATATTGTGAAAGTCCAACGATATTTGCACAAGAAATGGCAAGCAACCTGGCAGGGTTTACTCCACCAGGAGGTAGTCAGATTCTACTTTATGTAGATGACATCTTGCTAGCAGCCCCTACCCAGCATCAATGCAGGGAAGATACGATAGCATTATTGAAATTTTTAGCAGCACAAGGACACAAAGTAAACAAAAGTAAGTTACAACTTTGGAAAAAAACAGGTCAGATACCTAGGATATGTAATATCCAATGAAGGTAGAATATTAGACAAAGACAGAAAAACAGCGATTTTACAGGCACCTAAACTGGCAACCAAGAAGGAAATGATGTCCTTCTTGGGAACGACTAATTTTTGTCGAAGTTGGATATCAAACTATGCTTTAGAATCTGCTCCATTGGCTGATTTAATATATAAAACACCAATGGCAGCACAAGATGTATTACAATGGACACCCGAAGCAGAAACAGCTTTCTGCAGACTAAAACAATTGATAGCTTCATCATTAGTTTTAGGACTTCCAAATTACCACAAAAGATTTTTTCAGACCGTAGATTGTAAACAGGGATACATGACGTCAGTTCTGACGCAACAGCATGGGGATAAGCAACGCCCCATAGCTTACTATTCATCACAGTTAGACCGAGTGGCACGATCGCTGCCTCACTGTGTGCAAGCAGTAGTCGCAGCTGCAATGGGAGTACAGGCTTCGGCCTCAGTGGTGTTATTCCACCTTCTCACTCTGAGAGTGCCTCATGCAGTTGCGATAATTTTACTGCAAGAAAAAATAGCATATCTATCTCCTCCTAGACATCTTTCTTGTATGACCATACTGCTGAGCCAACCTCATATGGTAATTGAACGTTGTACGACATTAAATCCATCAATGTTACTTCCGACTCCTGTGGATAGCACACCACACAGTTGCCTGCAGGAAATTGAGCAAATAACTTTGCCCAAACAAGATCTCATTGATATGCCCTTGGATGATGCCGAGGTGACATTTTATGTGGACGGTTCATGCAGGAAGGGTCCTACAGGGAAAAATCTAGTAGGATATGCAGTAGTCACAGATACAGAGATTTTAGAAGCCCAACCCTTACAGCATAACCTATCTGCTCAAGCAGCAGAATTGATAGCCTTAACACGGGCTTGCACTCTAGCGAAAGACAAATGTGTGAACATATATACTGACAGTCAGTATGCTTTCTCTACAGTGCATGTTTTTGCGCAACAATGGAATAATAGGGGAATGATAACATCTACTGGTAAACCAATTAATCATGTGCAACTTATTTTGAATTTATTAGATTCTACTCAGTTACCTACCAAAGTAGCTATTCGTAAATGTGTAGTTCATACAAAATAACAGGATTCGATTTCAAAAGGTAATGCACGAGCTGATGCAGCTGCAAAGCAAGCAGCCTCAGACTCAGAAACTTTACTTTTGAATGAGGAATTACAACCATCTGAGATTTTAGATTTAGAAATGTTAAAAACAATGCAGACATTGACTACAAAAGCTGAGAAACAGAAATGGGAGAGACGAGGTGCAATCCTCGAAAATGGACTGTACATCTCCAAGGAGAAAAAGCCAATATTGCCATCTAATTTATTTAGATATGCAGCTTTGTTGAGCCATGGGCAGAGCCATGTCTCAACAGGGGGGATGGTACAGTTAGTAAATCGAATATTCCAAACGTACGGATTCACAAACTTCACACAAAAATTTTGTGCATGTCATATTTGTAACAAACATCATGCACAAGGAGCATTTAAACACAAGCAAGGGAGTTTTCCTATACCACCATATCCGTTCCATACTATCTGTATGGATTTCATAGAACTGAGTAAATGTGAAGGGAAAAAATACTGTTTAGTGATTACAGACATGTTTTCCAAATGGGTAGAAGCTTTTCCAACTAAAAATCCGGATGCAGCAACAGTGGCAAAGGCCCTAATAAAAGGAATAATTCCTACATTTGGCATACCGGAAAGAATCTATAGTGACAATGGGACACACTTTGTCAACCAGACAATCCAGCAACTTGGGAGATTCTTTGGGATCTCCTTGAAGAATCATTGTGCTTACCACCCACAGTTTGCAGGACTGGTGGAAAGGTACAATGGAATTTTGAAAAGCAAGCTGAGGAAATTAATGAATGAAACACAGAAGAATTGGATTTGCTGTTTGCCTTTGGCACTGCTGAGCATGAGAACAGTTCCAAATGTAAAGGGTTTGACCCCCTCTGAAGTGATATTTGGAAGGGATTATTATGTGCCACAGTGGAAAGCTCTCATGCCTGCAGAGCTGGTGGCTGACAGCTCATTAGCTAATCATATGAGGAAATTGTTAACAAATAAGACTGTTTTGCAGTTGAACTCTTTTTCAGATAAAGAACAAACGAGACCGGAAGCGGTGCTGACCCCAGGGTCCTGGGTTTGGTTGAAGGTCATCAAAAAGAAAAATTGGACAAGTCCGAAGTGGGAAGGTCCGTACCAGGTACTGTTGGCGACGCCTACTGCAGTCAAGGTTGCTGAGAGGTCGTCCTGGGTCCACCTGACGCACTGTAAACCGGTAAAGAACTTTCAGCTTGATAAACATTTTGTAACTGATACACCACAAAGGCAGGATGGCCAAGAACAAAATGAGTAAAAATACAAAACAACCCCGAAGATATTGTTTAACCATCTTGCTAACTATACATCTATTAACTATGATTGTGGTGACTTTCCTTTTGTTGTGGTTTTTCCTGCATATAACCACACAAATGAAAGTGGTGAGACGTGAAGAACTGTCTATAGACTGGCATCCAAACTTTAACACATACCTGGCCATGAAGCGTGTATATGTAGAGACTATGAACGTTTCAAACTGCTGGGTTTGTACTGCTATACCAACAGCATATGGAGGACTGTTGATGTCCGCTGTCCCCTTGGGGATAAATGAGACTTGGGAAAATTTACTTTTTGATACAGGTTCTGTGAGATCACAGGACAAAATTGCATTGTATTTGCCTATTACACAGAGAGGAATTGTTTGTTTCTTTAAAAATGATACACTCCAAGTTGGTTGGAGTAACTGTAACATAACTGTATCTTATAAATGCTATATTAAGGCCAAAGATAAAAGTACTAGTTGTAGCACAAATTATGATTCATATTTGAGCTTAATGAAAACAACGATAAAAGATGTGCAGAAAAATCCTGAATTGCATAAACAATTGTCTGTTATAGACAAGAAAATGTTTCATTCAGAGTTAACCCACATCAGTACTAAAGTAGAAAACTGTTATTTTGTTTGTGGGAAAAAAGCATACAAATGGCTACCTGAGAATTGGTCCGGCAGTTGTTTTTTGGGTTATCTGGTTCCAGCTATAAGGCATACTGCAGAATTACCTCTAGGTAAGATACGGAACGTAAGAGATGTAGCTTGAAGAACTGGGAATTCAGTCGAGAAACCTGCTAATCCAGTGGGTAAAATCGAAGCTGGCTGTAAGAATCATCCATCCGTGAAAGATAAAGAAAAATTGACTCATATGGACTTGAGTGACAGTGTTATATCCTGGGCTGGAATATTCCCAGCCTATGGAGCAGTCAAATCGATCTGGGAGCTGAGAAAATTGTCAAAGCTTCTCGAAGTAATGAGTAATGCAACTTTTTCTGCTCTCGAACTTGTGACTGATGAAATGAATGCAATGAGAACTGTTGTGCTACAAAACCGAATGACTCTTGACTTCACCCTAGCGGTGAGAGGTGGTACGTACGCGCTTATCAAAGAAGAATGCTGTGCGTTTATACCAGATAAAAAGCATGAGATCAATGACCACCTAGAGGGAATACAGCAGGTATCGGCCATGACTGAACCAGGCCCAAACCCACTGACGAACTTTTTCCAGAGTCTATTTGGTGGGTGGGGTTCAATCCTAATGAATATTTTGATTGCTATTTGTGTTGTTCTGCTCTTATTAGGAGCATGTGTCTGTTGTGGGCTACCTTGTATGAAAAGATTAGTCAGAGAATTTGTTGATATATCTGCAACTGAGACTATGTACCAAGACATTGAGTTGGATCTATTGGTTCCAAATGAAATTCTTTCTGAAATATAAAACAAATGACTTGCCTAGTTAAAAGTCCTTAAAAGGAGAAGGCTAGGGAACGATATGATATTGTTTATGTTTCTGAATAGAATAAAAAGTATTAAAAGGAGGGAAAATGTTAGAAAAATGTATACTTAAACATATATGAAGTGCTAGTTTAAAAAGCAAATAGTATGTAATGCATTTTATTCTATTTTACAATATGGCAGTAAGAATGATCTTACATGTAATTGCTTGAAGCTTTGGAGCTGCAGTGTGATTGAACTCTGACCCTGGCAGTAGCCAGCTCAGCAAGCTTATGTTTTTCACTAATGATTATCTGCTGGGTCAGGAAAATGAATGTATAAAGCATTGAATCTTTTCTTCCTTCCTCTGAGATGGTTGGCCTTGTGAATATTATCAGCATAGCTGCTAAAGGTAATGTTGCGAGAAGAACAAAGAAGTGTATTACATGACTGAACTGACTATTGTATTCGAGCAGGACTGAAACCTTGAAAGAATAACATTTACAGAAAGACATTATAACTGACCAGGTGCTTTGCAAGACTGTATTATTCTCATGGGAAAACTTTTAAAAAGTACAACATCAGCACTTTCTTATGAATAGAATATTGTAGACCATAGTGATGTAGGTGCCCTGTGACTAACCACGTCAGTAAGGTGGGCACAGCTTGAATGTATAGTGTATAAAATGTAGAACATTTCCTGTATCATGCCAGACAGAATTCTATACTTGTATTTGTATGGTTTTTTGCCTCCTGGTGTACACTAGTAAAGTTTTTGCATCTGAGCCTCCTGTGCTGTCCTAATTTGTTTTTATTTAACACAGTCCCATCCTCTTTCTCATAGATTAAACATGTATTCCCTTCTATTTTTTTTCAGGGATGCCTACTGGCTCTCTGTCCTCATCCTGTCTTACAGTTTTATCTTTTCTTGCAGCTTCTCATGTTGGCTTTGGGCTGGGTTTCCACTGTAGCCAGTTCTAGTTTAGTATAAATGGCATCTTCAGTAAATAACCAGAGTGCATCAGAGTGATTTAGTCAGCATTGCTTCACTCCCCCCTAGCTTTTGGTTATCCTACTGGGGGACAAAGATTGACCTGTCAAGTTTCAGTTACCTGAGGTTCAACCTGACAATGAGTGGACCTCCTCCATGGCAGATCACTATTGGCAGTGATGGCCTTTTTGGAGGAATTCCCCTTCTCTGAGTTGGTGTGACCATGGAGTTGGCACATATCAGTTGGGGGGTTGAAGGGGCTTGCTTCCCACATCAGGGGGTGCAGAGGTATTGCCCCTGCAACAAAAACACATTTTTTTCTGGGGGGTGTTGCATTTCTGGGATTTCATTCTGTGGAGCATTCAGTTTTGCGCAAAATCCCCTCACCATTTTTATGGCTTTCCTTGGCACCATCTAGGCTAGCTTTATCTCATTTTCCTGGTAAGGACAGCAGAACTGCATGCAGTTATGTCAGTTGTGACCTGAGCATATTGGAAGGGGAGTAATACCTTCCTACTTCCTGAGTCAGTTCATCTTTGACACATCCCAGACTTCTGTTCATATATACCACAGCCTTCTTGCTTTGGCCCTGATGGTTTAAGTTCTGCAGTAACTAGGGATCTTAGATAATTATCTTACTCAATGGCATTAAATCTGTCATAATTATGTTGGCAATCAGTTTTGGGGTGTAAAATACTGTGCTTTGCCGCAGTGAACCTGAAATGCCACTTTTTAGACTACTCAGTTTACCAAGATCCCTCTGTAGGCTCTTTCTCCTGTTCGTCACTTTGAACTTTTGTGTCACTAAAGAGAGACTGATACTGTTACCATTACTTCCTGTGATATTCAAAACATCTCAGATTACTGGACTCAGAACAGATTCCCTGTGACAGTCCACTAGTGACACCTCCCCTGGTGGATAATGCTCATCTTCACACCGCATTCTCATGCCCTCCTCTACTTAACACTACTTGGCTCCTTTGTCTTCTTTACTGCCTCCAAGCTTTATTCTTTTTCCACAAGCTATTTCTGGAGGACAGAATTAGAGGTACTCTGTATAAACTGGTTTCCACATGTTCAGGCTACGACTACACTAGAGTAGCAAGATCTGTAGGCTAAAACTGCATATCACAATTCATAAGGAGAACTGTTGCCCTTCAGGGATTCCACTAATCTTTTTCTCAGTATTTCATCCTTGGTGTTACATAATTAGAGCTATCACCATACTTTCTTGCACGTCAAACAAGACAAAACATTATCCATCTCTAAATCTAGTACTGACAGCTGAATAGATCATTTTAAATTCATCTTGGTGTGTGCAGTATTGGCTATCCTTCATCTAGGCAGCTAATACACTGACATTTTTAGGTTGCCAATGTACCTGCAAGTCTTTTGGTTTGCTATGACCTGGGAACTCAATGGTCATTTTGACTGTATGGCTAGTAAATGTCTATGAAACTAATTCTATTGTTACCTGGACTTGTACTTATTGACAACATATTCCACCTTTCTACTGTAGAAGTGATACGAGTTCTATAAAAATGGGTCCCTGTAAAATGCTTCAGAACTCTTTGGGGTAAAATTCCAAAGGTACTCTCTCTAATCTCTTTTCATCTATCTTACTTTACGTACTCCTAACCCTCCTCTTCTCTTCCTTTGTGAATCATATTTATTTTAAATCTCTGCCTTATCAGTATCCTGACTCCTTTCCCTTCATTTATAAACAACTATCTTACCTTTTGTTGCTTTTCTCGTGCTGCATGAAAAAGCCAGCCCCCTTCCATTCTGACGCCTGTGGCAAGTTCCTTCATTTCTAAGTTCTAAGCTCTAAGTTTGGCCTGATTCTTTTATTTTTTGGGATGTTCTCTTCCTAACTTCATAATAGTCCTTTTGTTTTTTGCCCTTCTTATTTAAGTTTGTTGACCAGGGTACTGTACAGATCCTAATGGCAGGAAGACATTACAGTTTTCAACTAGGAGACAACTGTAACGTAAACATAAAGCAAAAATAATATGAAGTACAGGATCACTGCCTTTTCTCTCATCCCTCAGCACATGCCACTGGATGACTATTTCAAGTCCCAGTTATTACATGGTCAGGTTTCACTTTTCCAGCTATGTCGATTTCATACTCGGGTACTAGAAATTATATCTTTGCATTTCTTTTAACTATGTTTTAGAAACTGCAGAACATTAATATCCAAACTTTCCTATTTGTTATGACTACTTCCCAGCTACTCTTGCCTGTGACCTTTTCTGTCCTCCCTCTGCTACCTTCTAACCTAGCTTAAAGGCTCGGTGCTGAATAGAAATGGTCTGTGGCACAGAGTTCCTCTCCATACCCTGCGTACTCTACTTTCCTACTAAAGCTATGCCTCATGCCTTTTATATACCTTCTGTCAGAACAGAATTCTGAGTTCTAAACTACTGGGAACTACCTTAGTAAAGTTCAAAACAGCACAAATCAAGCATCATATTTTATGCAGGTGGCAAATCTCTTTGCACATCTCTATAAACAGGGCTACTCCCAGAACTCACTTACTTCAACATATTAACACCAAGGATGCCCAGCTGTGAAGAAAAAGGAAGCACCACTCAATAGTGATCAGTGCAGATGCACAAACCATAGTCTTATAGTTTAACTCAGATAATGTAAAACATGGTCAGAGAAAGGTAACCTCAGGGAAATGGGATTGGGGAGACAACATTTAATCAGTTGGATATCAACGATTCAGAAGATAATGTTCACTAGTGATATAAGCAATTTCAGCCTGATCTGTTTTATCTAGATCCTTTTTATAAGTATTCTAGCATTTCACTGGCTTTCAGTTAGAAGTAATAATAGCATATCAGGTAGATAGTTTCAGAATTTGAAAGGTATTATATTCAGTCCTAGAGTTTTGTTAGCTTTCAGGATATTTACCACATTAATTTGCTGCATATCTGTTTAAACTGTGAAACTGTTTTTTAGGCTTAGTGAATTGCATCCTTACTCTGTTCTGATCTTTGTCTCCTTTTTGTTTCTCTGCTTGTTCTGTTCATTTTTCTTGTTTCTGCACTTGAAAAACACTATCATAGAGCTGAACCTTGTACTGGCTGTGACCTTTGGAGCTTGTAGCACAGTTAATCTTTTGTCTAGAGAGGCCTAGCTTTTGCTTCGTGGGAGGGGATTTCAGTTTGGTCTGATCTGGCTAGAGTTACTGCTACAGGGCTCTGTTTAAGGTGTTTTTGATTGAATAATTTGAACTTTGCCTGGTTCCTGTTTCTCTGCCTTAAATAGCCAATGTTTAAACCAGTTTGTGCTTGTTTGCTGAAAGCTGCAGTGAGTTAGGCCTTCTGCCATTTTTCTGCTGTTTTTCAAAAACCTGCTGTGAGACTACAAAAGATAAGTGCTTATTTTCAACTATTTTCTGCACTTCTGATGAACTAAAACAATATTTGCTGCATACCTGTTTAAACAGTGCAATTGTTTTTAGGTTCAGTGAATTGAATCCTTACCTCTGTTCTGATCTTGTATCCCCACCCACCCAACTGTTGTTGTGGTCTTAAACCTTGGTGGCTTTTGAGTTGCCCGCCTCTACTATAAATTTGATATTGGACACTCCTCCCAGTCCCATTAAATCAGCTCATTCTACTGGGTACAGTGTGATCAGCTGTGAGGGCCCACCCCTTTATCTTCTTAACCTTGAATTATCTTCTGTCTCCTCACTTTCCACTTAAAAAAATATCATGCCTCTTCCTACTTCATTTTGCTGCTTGTGCTTCGGTGTTCAACTGCATTTAGTTTGCCGCATTGTTACTGCTTTTCGGCAGCCTGATTAAATTGATGACATGATTCTACAGAATTGCTGCTTTATTGGAGGTGTTATTTTGCTGTTGTAATTGTAAGCTAATGTATCATGTTTGTACTGTTTTAAAACAATTTACTGATTAACTGCATTTCATTACTGTTTAACTGTATTTCATTTCTATTTGCTACAATTCATTATTGTTTGACTGCATTTTACTGCATTTCATTACTGTTTAACTATATTTTTCATACTGTGAGTTCTGATTTTGTCTAAGTTGTTAATCTATGCCTTTTTGTGAGCTTTTCTGTGTTCTTAACCCTTAAATTGAATAGCATAGTCTGGATACAGGTTTGCTGCATCCAGAGCTGTTTGTTTTTTGCCTTCTGTGTTTCTGGCAGCCGTCTTGTATTTGCCTTCTGTGTTTCTGGAAGCCATCTTATGGTGGTAGGGGTCTACCTCCTCTTCTAGTGAGAGGTAGCAGGGCTGCCTGGACCTTGTCTTGCAAAAGATGGAAGAAAGCAGGGACTAGCAGGATTGCTACTAGAATCTTATAGTTTTTGTGGTATTTAAACCCCATGTTTGAGCTGGTTTTGGCTTGTTTGCATGTCACGCACCACAGGTGCACTGTTTTTAACCCAATGTGTGGTATTCCAGCTACACATTATCTCTTAGTAGCACTTGTGTGATCACCTAGTAATACTCCTCTCAGACCTTCCACCCTTTTCCCCTTAGCTCTCTCTGGCCTCTCTCCCTCAGATTCTGACAAATATGGATGGACAATTTCCTAAGGTTTCTCCTGCCAGTCTGGTTGATATGGGCATCCTGAGACAGCGTAGCAAATGCCTCATGTACATGGACAACCCTCTACTACTACCACCCAGGAACATAATTTGTGAGAGATGAAATTACATTAAGAACCTAGAGTCTATGCTTTCTCCCTCACAAGCCAGTGTATCTGGCACTGAAAAGGTTGTCAACACAAACACCACACCTCAAACACAATCCACACCTACACAACACATACCCACATATGCGGATGTCCTCAACAAAACCATACCCAAGCAAAAGAGACCTCTGAGGCAAAAACACATGCAAACTCCACTGCCCACCACACCACACACATCTGTGTTCCACAGCCACTAAGGCCTAAACATAAAACCAACGTAGTCACCAGGCTGGATAAGGAGAAAGTCACTGTTAGTGGTTTGTCAGGTGCCAGAATCCGCCATATCGCCCATGCACTCAAGTCTCTCAACAACAGGTACTGTTATGACTCTGTCATATTCCATGTTGGCATGAATGACTTGAGCCATACCTCCCTGGACTATATGGAGAGAGCGAGCGAGAGAAAGATGACTGAGCTCACTGAATGTGTGTTCCAGGCAGGTATGTTCCTAGCCTTCAGGAGCATTATACCAACATCCAGAATGATGCTTCAATACAAACAGCAAATGACTGACTTTAAAAATTGGCTTAGTTTCTGGTGCGATTCCAAGGGGATCCAGTACTTTACAGCCTGGGAAGACATGATCGACAGACCATGATGATTTGCCAGAGATGGCCTGTCTCCCTTGTGCTTCAGGCAAAGGCTGTTACCTCCCCCATAGTGCCTTTTTAGGCAATGCCATGAGTTTAAAACTACCAACATGGAAAATTTCATCAAAACACAAATTAAAGGTCATTCTGCTAAATGCTAGGAGTCTAAACATGAAACTGCACTCATTGCAAGCATTCTTAACCCTGGAAGATGCTGATATTTGTACAGTCACAGAAACCTGGTTCAAGCTGCAGAGAGCACCCCAGTCATACCAGGTTACTCATCCTATTATACATTCAGGCCACAAATTGTGGGCAGCAAAGCAAAAGGTGGTGGAGTTGCAATACATATTAAAGACATGGACACCTCCAGGCTGGTCAAACAGTATGATGCACAGGAGACACTCCAGGTGCAGTTGACAGTTGACAAGACCCCTATTCAAATCATAACTAGCTAAAAGCCCCCAACCTTGACACAAGATGCCTGTTTCACCTATCTGGGCATCTTCGAATCTATCAAGATTTAGTCCTTTACCCTGATCCTGGTTGACTAACTATCCAGCCATAGATTGGAACAACTACTCATGCCAAAATATAGATGCCCAAAGATTTCCTGATTTCTTCAGTGCAAATGCCTTAGACTAGCTGATTGACATCCCAACAAGAGGCGATATCTTGGACTTGGTATTAACCAAACACAAATGCCAAGAGGTCCAGCAAGACAAACAACGTTCTCAGTAGAAAAACCACTTTAATGTGAGGATCCCTAAGATCCACAAATCCCTCACTGATCCACCAATGAGGCCAATTGTTTCAGGTGCTGGTTGGGTAACAGAGCCGCTTTCAGTTTATTTGCATGATCAACTTCAACCATATCTTAGTCAATGTGACTCTATCTTACATGACACCATTGATTTTGTTCAGAAGCTTAAGCAATGGTATAACATAGAGAAGGCGTCTCTACATCTAAGAAGGTACCTTTTGGTAACCCTAGACATAGTATCTTTGTTTACTGTCATTCCAACTGATATTGGCCTGGATTTGTTGAGGGAATTCTTACTCTCATGTCCTGATCCCAACTTCCACAAAATTGAAAAAATATGCACTCTCATGGATGTGGTGTTGAGAAATAATGTTTTCCTTTTTAATGAATCCTTGTATCTTCAGCTCACAGGTGTGGCTATGGGTAGCCAATACTTATGCCAACCTAGTTTTATACCAGTGGGAAAGGAAACATTTATTTAGTGGTTTGAATCCATATAAAGATAATGTAAAGTTCTTTCAACGATTTGTGGATGACTGTTTTTTGATTTGGGGGGGCACGTTACAGGATTTGAATGATTTTATGCTGTACATCAATTCAATCTCATCTTTTTTGAAGTTCAAAATGTGTTCATCTGAAATTACTATTAATTTTTTAGATATCAACTTGAGTCTTGATGGTGGTACATTTAGAACAAGCCTCCATAGAAAGGAAGTCTGTGCAGGAAGGTACACTCATGCAAGTAGTATGCATGCGCCACATGTTTTTAGAGGTACTGTCAGGTCTCAATTTTATAGAGCCAGTAGGTTTAACACGGAAGATCCTAGCTTCTCCGAACAGTTGAATGAGATGATAGCCGATTTCACTAACAGTGGTTATGATGCTACCACCTTAAATAATGAGAAACTAAATGTGCTAGAGGAAAGAAAGTCGAGGGTGGCTTCTGTTGTGTTAAATGACGCCATAGAAACACAAGCTGTTGGCTTGCCCAATGTGTCCATCCAGAATGAGATGAAAGTAAGATACGTTACTGCTTAGTACAAAACACCATGTATTAAACGTATTATCCATAAGAATTGGCTAATCTTGATGGCATCTGAAGAGTTAAAAGCAATGCTGGGCAATGTCCCATTTTTTGCATATCGTAACCCTCAAGAGTGTCCTCTGTTACAAAGATTTTCCTATAAATATCACAACACATCCATCCAGCATTATGGGCACACGAAAATGTTATAACTGCTCGTGCTGTGATGACATTGATGATGAACATTTAGGTATCTTTGAACACCCAGTCAGTAAGAGGCTGTTTAGGTTCAATGTAACTGCTACTTGTGTTACCACCCACGTGGTTTACCTTGCTACCTGTGTATTATGCAACTCTTTCTATGTGGGTAAAACCACGCCAGAACGAAAGATAGGATCACAGAACACAAGTCTGAAATCAAGATGTGTGGACACTAATGCTTTATATAAACACAGGCTATGTTTTGGTGAACAGCATGTATTTAAATTTAAAGCTATAGACCATGTTTCACCCTCACCCAGAGGTGGTGATATCAATAACAAATTAGAAATTAAAGAATACAACTGGATAATTAGATTGATGGGTGACTCACCCCCTGGTTTGAGTAGTACTGTCAGCCTTAAACCTATTTTGGTCAGAATGAGTAGATCTAGATTATGAGATTTTCTCTTTATGTATATGATTGTACATGTGATTTTTTAGGTTAAAACTTTGCTTATTATAAAAATATACATTCTTCCTTTTTTTAAAAATATACATTCTTCCTTTTTTAAATGTTTTTTGTTTTCATGTATGCATTATGCTGTTGCATTTTTTAGCTTTGCATATTTATTTATTTCTACATGTTTTCTTTTAATGATTGGGTCATGTGACCTCTTGGCTGCCGGTCATATGACTTTTTTAGACCTATATATACTCTGCATTTGCATTTGTATTTTCAGTATTGATAAAGGATTTTATCCGAAAGCTTTGCTCCTCACATTAAAGTGTTTTTTCTACTGAGAACTTGGTATTAACCAACATGAGTAATCACTGCAGCACCCCTACGGTGTCATCCTCCCTGGTAAAATCTGACCACAAAGCTGTCACTTTCAAAGTCACCATCTCCCCTGATCCCTCCCCCCAGCTAAGGTCAAACAAAAAAAACTTCTCCAAAGTTGATTACAATTTCCTAAGGGAAGGTATAAACAGCTTCACAGCCCCCTCCCTCTCCACAAGAACTGACACACATGTCCACATCTACACCAATGTACTATACGAGCATTTATATAGCTGCATGGAATCAAGAATACTCAACAGGACAAAATCCTCCTCCTCAAGGAAGAGTAAACCTGTCTGGTGGACATCTACAATAAATAAACTCTATAATAAAAGGAAAAAATTGCTGTCCAGGGCCAAGAAGGAGCAGGTGTCTAATTGGAAGAAATCTCTCCTTAGCCTGAATAAGCAAATAAGCTAGTGAAATCCTCCAAAGCAAACTCCGAGTCCAAACTAACCACATGTACTAAAGACAATCATAAGGCCTTCTTCACATATGCCTGCAATCTCAAAGGAAGCACTCAGATCTGCTAAGAACTGGTGGTCAAGGAAAACACCATAAATATAGCCAACCTGCTGGCAGACAGGTACAGTGGAAACTTCACCCCTCTGTCCCCCCATCAGTAAATCAGGACATCCCCAGCACCTGCCTCCCTCCCTCGCCTTATCTCTAGGCAGCAAGTCATCACTGCCCTCTCCGGGGCAAAAAATACAGTCTCCATGGGACCCAATAGCATCACAGGCTGCATCCTATATGAACTCAGGCAGGAACTTGCACCACCATCAGGCAACGCCAAGTACCAGCTTCATCCCAGCCGAGTGGAGGACAGCCACTGTCATCCTTTTGCACAAAGGTGGAGCATCCACTGATTCAGGAAATTGTAGACCCATCAGCCTAACTAGCCTGATCTGCAAGGCCATGGAACAGATCATCATGGACCTCATTAACAAGGACATTGGCAACCTCCAAATACTCAGTCCCACACAGTTTGGTTTCATCAAGGGGAGGTCATGCCTGTTAAATTTGGTCAACTTCTTTAAGACAGTCAGCAAAGCTATGGATGAGGGGAAGATGGTGCACACAAACTACCTTGACCTGGCCAAAGCCTTTGATACTATTCCCCACTCGGGTATAATAAACTCTCTCAACTACGCATCAATCTGTACGTTACCAGATAGGTAGCAAATTGACTCACTGATAGAACCCACCCAGTCAAAATAGGGGAAGCCACCTCAAGCAGTAAACCCGTAATGAGCAGTGTACCCCAGTGATTGGTCTTAGGGGCTCTGTTGTTTGGGATATACTTTTATGAGATACAGGCCATACCCAGTGGGCTATGGCTGACCATGTTTGCAGATGACTGCAAGATGGCCACTGTCATCAATTAACCCTAGTGATGTAGACATCCTCCAAGATGGTCTCACGCAAACAAATGACTGATGCCAGAAATGTGGCCTCAAACTGAATGTCCCCTTTGGGGAGAGTGACATTCCCCACAAACTATCACATTAATAACAAGGTCCTAAGCATGCAGTCAGTCGTGAGGGACTTGGGCAGCCAGGTTGATAGCAAACTGACTTTTGACCATGACATTGCCTCCATTGTACAGAAAGCTCTCTAGATGGCCCACCTCATTAGTAAGGGTATGTCATATTAGGGGCAAGGAGGTCATAACATCCCTGTATTCTTTTTTTATAAGACCCATTATTGAATATGATGCCCCTTTTGCCATGTACCTCACAAAGCACATGCAGCAGCTGGAGAGACCACAATGGTTCCTCACCAGGAGAATCCAGGGCCTCAAACATCTACCCTATACAGACAGGCTAAAAGCCCTGTCTCTCTACTCAGTCTCATACATACCCCCAGAGGTGACCTCTGTCTGGCATATAAAACAATCTCAGACCCCACCTTGATGGGACTGCTGCATATCACCAAGTCAAGGTCCACTTGAGTAACGCACATGCATGACCTCAACCTGGTCTGTAACATCAATAGAACTTATTGGTGGTACAGGTTTGTATCCCAGAGACCCACCTTCTATGGAATAGACTCCCTCTCCATGTCAGGCAGAGTACCTCATTAACCCTTTCTAAGCGCAGGCTGTATAACTGGATGGGGAACAGAAAATATACCCTGGGATTCCACCTGGGTCCCTGCTGGACAGGGGCATCGGGTGCTGACTTGTCGGAGCATGGGCTAAATCCTTGGCTAGGCTTGTAAAGGCATCATGGCCAATAGCCTAGTAACTTCCTATGATACTATGAATTAAATATGGTATATTTTGGAATATGTGCATCATGTAACAGTATGTTTTATAAAGTAACTTTGTTGTAAATTCACTACTGCTCCAACCTTTCTGGTTTTAAAAATGTTCCAATTATTTTTGTTACAGCGTCAGTACTTGTATAATATACTCAGTCTTTCTGAATGACATGATTAATGTAATTTTGTTTCTGAAGATCTTGTTACTAATCTCCTTCACCAAGAGCATCTACACTGCAGTAATGGTAGCATCAAGTCGCATGACTTGTAGTTTTGTGAGCATGAGATGCAGCTACATGCTTTGTTTTGTCTGTTTTCACTTGGAAAAGTACTTCTAAAACCTGAGTTTGAAGAGCACTACAGAGTTTTTGATTAATTCTTTAGCTAGATTTCTCTTTCTTGGACATACCATCATTTGACGTGAATTCATCTGTCTTAACTGAATTATCTTTTAAAAGCTGCTTACCTGCTTTGAAAAGAAATGGTCTGTCAATCTTCACTGTTCCAAAACAAATACGTTTACAGTTTCATTCTATAGTTCTAGGCACTTTGAAACATGAACTTTAACATGCAAGTCAAACCTTTGACTTTACTCAGATTTTATTATCAATCTGATGTCAGAATAGTCGCACCACAGTATTGGAACAGTATCACGTGTTTTGATTTTATTTACAAGGTTAAATAAAATCAGAATATGGTCAGTTAAAAGAAAATGTTTCATTCTTCAGGTGCAAATGGGTACATTTTATGCAACGAGAGCAATATCTCTAAACTCCTCCAACGAACCACAGTCACAAACAACGGGACATTAAAACAGTGTCGACTTAATCAAAAAACAAATTCCATGAACACAAGTATAGGAAAACTCCAAAATTTAACAGATCTAAGCACTTACATCTTCAGTATAAAGACTTTATCAGAGATAAAACCAACGTAAAATGTAACTCATTATATAATAAGCAACCACCAATGAAAAACATCAATTAAATGTTCTAGTAATTACGTTAATTGCCCTTATTTCCAGGAAAATACACTTAAAATGTATATAAAAATGACTAATAATCAATAAAATAAACTCTATAAAATAACATTATCAACTCAGCATTGCAGCCCTGTGTTTTAGAATACTATTAAGAACAGCAAAAAGGTGCAGAGTGGTAAAACGAAACCAGTAACACCACAAAAACCACTCATCCAGGTGCCAGAAACCAAACATGATAATTCAGAAGAAGTATTTTAATCCACACAAAGGTAAAAAGTACACAGTAAGCACTTTTGTTGCATCAGACTTCTTCAAAAATGGAGGTCACACTACTGGAAGATGCCAAAACAGCAGGCAGAACATGCTAGAATAGTTTAAACTATTCTAGCCTGTTCTGCCTGCTGTTTTGGCATCTTCCAGTAGTGTGACCTCCATTTTTGAAGAAAATACTATTAAGAGACACCATCTCATTAAGCCCTGTTTTTTTGTGGCATTGAGACGTATTTGCCATTTTAACTGTTCAATGATTTACAGTTTCCACCACATTCTGCACTACATATTCTATCAATAATAAAGAAAAGAAGTATTTTGAAAGAAGGACATTGATGTATATGTTTGTAAAGTGTATTGGCCAGTTTAGATTTATTAATTTCATACACATGTTCATAAACACGCTTGTTTAAAGTCCTCATAGATTTACCTATATAAAATGCCGGGCATGATGTACAAGTTGCTAAATAGATCAACAATTTTGCTTAACAACAGCAAATCCATGTGCATGTGAGGGTTTTGTCATAACCTTCTACAGTCACATAGGGTCCATCATTAATAAATTTACAATATTTACAGCACCCCCATTTTGTCATCTTCAAACGGCCATAGTGTTTATGCTTAAGGCTATTTCTTTCAAATATATTTTTAAGGTTGTCCCCTTTTCTGTATGTAATTTTAGGATGTGGACCCAATGTTTGCTTATACTCAGCTGAAAAAAAACTGTGTCCCACTCATTATATAGAATATCTTTAAGTTTGGGAGCTTGATAAATATAATCAATAATGATTGCACCCAACTTTTAAAAATTTCTGTCACCATAATATTAGAATCCCCATTATTCTGCATAGTGTTTTTCACACATAGAATTGGAACAAACTTATCTTCCCTACCTTTACATACCTCATCTTGAACAGACATTACTAGTGATGCAGGAAAGTTTCTCTCATAGAATATTCTACTTAATTTATCTATCTCGATATTAAAAGTTTCATCAACTGACACCAGCCCAGAAAAACGAACCCTCTGGCCTTTAATGATGTTTCTCTTTTGATAGAAAGGATGGCTACTGTCATAGTGCAACAAATAATTGTATTAAGTCTCCTTTCTATAAATATTAGGAAATATATCTCTTGTTGACATAATCTTTTGAAATAGTAAGGTCCAGAAAGTTAATCGAGTCCTTACTACTGGTAAAAGTATACATCAGAAAGCTAGTAGAATCATTTAACTCTGATACAAACATATTAAATGTAGAAAGCTCATCTATCAATAACATTTAACATCTCATCAAGAAATCTAAAATAACAAAATACTTTGAAGTGTGAGGAGTTATGTTTCCAATCACATTAAACTAAACTGGTGTATGTAGGTGCACATCTTGCTTCCATAGCTACCCCTGTCAGCTGGTGATAATACTTGCCATCACAAGACACATAATTGTTCTTCAAAACCATTTCAAAAAATTCCATCATAATAGATATCTCTGTGGACGTTTTGGATTTGTCCTTTACAAAGTATTTTGAAAGTGCTGCAAACCAACATTGTGTAGAATAACAGAAAACAAATTAATCACATCAATAGTGATAAATAGTACATTTTCATTAAAGGATATATTATTCAAAAGTTGCAATAAATGCCATGAGTCACAAATAATATCTCTTTCTTTCTCAACAAAGACTTTACAGTGAAAATCAACAAATATAGCTAAAGGTTCCATTTTAGATTTACTAGCTGAGACTACTGGTCTGAGCAGGTGTTTTACCTCCGATTTTATCTCTGATGAAATCTTTGTACTGAAGATAAAATGTGTTGGATCTATCAAAGTGTGGAGATTTCCTACACTTGTGTTTGTGGAATTTGTTTAAGTCGACACTGTTTTAATTTTCCATCGTTTGGCTGTGGTTCACTGGAGGAGTTTGGTGGTTTTGCAGTCTTACCCCCTTAAAGGAATTTAACAACTATTACAAGGTTATATTCTATGTAACTTTGATTCTGTAATCACTAGTTCACTGTAAAAATCTGTTTATAAAATAGCATTGAAGCCCCCAGTTAGTATCAGTGAATCATTTTATAAATTATCCTAACTTGATTAAACAACTGTAAAATAAAGCACACAAACTGGAAAAAATAAGCAAAATTCTGACTCAATTAAGAAGAAAATGTAGTCAGTATAAAACTAGAAGCAAATATTTCATACTACAAAGATACTTTGTCAAGTGTTAAAAAAAATCTGGCCACTTTTTTCAACCATATATTTGCTTAATATAAATTTTAAATAATCATATCAAAATATAGTTACTCCTTTTTTGTGTACATTACAATGACTGTGAATACATTTCCTTTTTTTTTAATGCCCAGAAAAAAATTGTGCTTAATCATGTGGAATTCTTGACCACAGCAGACATCAGCTCTGGCATCTCCTATATTCCTTTTGCAAGGTTGTATTATCTATTTGCATTTAAAGAGCAAATGACTAATGGCTTTGTCTCTAACCTCCAATTTTTAACAAATTTAATTTAAATGAAGAAAACTGACAATGATTGAGAAGGTACCTTAGACTAAAAATAGTGACCAGGGGATCTGAAAATGAAACCATCATACAATTTGTCCTTAAGAGACCTGTTGTCTTAAATGTTAATATATCAGATATATGACACTACTACATATAAGAATTTGCATTGTTTCTTTGTTTTCCTGTTATCACAGGAAACATATCTGTTAAAAAAGGAAGGAAAACAGTAATGTACAATGGCTGCTTAAAAGGCCTCATTAAGTAAGCTGCTTCTGCTGTATTTCAAACATGACAGTGCATTAATAGACTCAAAATTTCAAACCCGTGACTAAATACTAACAAAAATAGGGAACCAAGGAGAAAGACATTGCCAAAAATACTTGGATGCCAGTATCTCTGCATTAAAATGCTGATATTTATAACTAGAAAATACAGCAATTATATTCTATAACTGTTCTAGTGACAGTGTCTGTACAGTAACATCTCTTTTCTGTTCACAGATAAAACACTCTACTTGTAATACCAGTCCAACCTTTCAGTCCCACCCTCTCCCCTTCAACTAGTCCAAACAGCACTTTCTAGGTAGTTAATACATAATAAGAAAATGAAAGTAACGGACAGACTTTTGAAGCTCAGTGCAGTCTTCAAAAAGTGATCTGCATGTTGTACAATATAGCAGCTGCTAATCTTCTTTGCCTAAAGCAGTGAAATGTAGCAGTGGAGAAATGTGTGGGTAGGAGAAGAAAATCTTCAGTGTTATAAATCAGAAGTACAGATGATACTGAAACTATACAGTGAATAATTTCTGCACTTTTCTTACCTCATCACACGCAACAACAAATGGATTCTGTGTCATTTAATTAATATGCTCTGCCTTGCAGAAAGTGCATATGGGATCTGCATTATAAATTATATCAAATATGCAAGGACTTAATAGGTTTGTACTGCTGAAGTCTTAATATGCATCTGCCACTAGTGCCAGAGTACAGTGGATATAATGTGTGTACACACCCCTGTTAAAATGCTGGGTTTTTGTGATATAAAAAAAATGAGAGAAAAATAAATAATTTCAGAACTTTTCCCACCTTCAATGTGACCTATAACCTGTACAATTCAATTGAAAAACAAACAAATCTGTTAGGGTAAAAATATAAAAAATAAAAAACATACAATATGCTGGTTGCTAAGTGTGCACTCCCTTAAACTAATATTTTGTGTGTGCACACCCTTCAACTAATACTTTGTTGAAGCACCTTTTGATTTAATTGCAGCATTCAGACTTCTTGGGTACACACTTGCCATCAATTAAAGAGACTCTGATTAACCCCAAATAAAGTTCAGCTGTCCTAGTAGGATTTTCCTGACATTTATTCAGTTGCCTGCTACAGCAAAAGCCATGGTTCACAGAGAGCTTACAAACCACCAAAGGGATCTCATTGTTGAAAGGTATCAGGCAGGAGAAGGGTACAAAACAATTTTCACAGTACTGGATATACCACGGAACACAGTGAAGTCAGTCATCAAAAAGTGGAGAAAATATGGGGCAACAGTGACGTTCCAAAGAACTAGATGTCCCTCCAAAATTGCTGAAAAGACAAGACAAAAACTGGTCAGAGAGGCTGCCAAGAGACCTACAGCAACACTGAAGGAGCTGCAAGAATTTCTGGCAAGTACTGGTTGTGTACTACATGTGACAACAATCTCCCGTATTCTCCATATGTCTGGACTATGGGGTAGGATTGCAAGACAGAAGCCTTTTCTTACACAGAAAAACATCTAGGCCCAGCTAAAATTTGCAAAACAATACATTGTCTCCCAAAAGCATGTGGGAAAATGTGTTATGGTCTGATGAGACCAGTGTTGAACTTTTTGGTCACAATTCCAAAAGGTATGTTTGGCGCAAAAACAACACTTTGCATTACCAAAAGAATGCCACCCCCACGGTGAAGCATGCTGGTGGCAGTATCATTCTTTGGGGTTGCTTTTCTTCATATGGAACTGGGGCTTTATTCAAGGTGGAGGGAATTATGAACAGTTCCAAATACCGGTCACCTTTGGCCCAAAACCTTCAGGCATCTGCTAGAAAGCTGAAGAGGAATTTCACCTTTCAACATGACAATGACCCCAAGCATACATCCAAATCAACAAAAGAATGGCTTTGCCAAAAAAAAATTAAAGCTTTGAAATGGCCCAGCCAGAGTCCAGACGTAAATCCAATAGAAAATCTGTGGGGTGACCTGAAGAGGTCTGTGCACAACAGATGCCCTCGCAATCTGACAGATTTGGAGCACTTTTGCAAGGAAAAGTGGGCAAATATTGTCAAGTCAAAATGTGCCATGCTGATTACATACCCAAAAAAACTGAATGCTGTAATTAAATCAAAAGGTGCTTCAATAATGTATTAGTTTAAGGGTGTGCACACTTATGCAACCAGCTTATTGTGCGTTTTTTATTTTTTAATTTTTTTCCCCTTACAGATTTGTTTGTTTTTCAATTGAATTGTACAGGTTATAGGTCACATTAAAGGTGGGAAAAGTTTTGAAATGATTTATTGTGGTCTCATTTTTTTATATCACAAAAAACTGGCATTTTAACAGGGGTGTGAACAATTTTTATATCCACTGTATGAAGAAAGAGTACATATCCTGATTGCAAGTCTCCTTTTTTGTTACTGATCCCATCCATACAACAGAAATCCCCAATTTCACAATACATCTACACTGAATCCTTCCACTCATCAAACAATTTCATGAAACAGATTGCATCATGTGATAAACTGACCACGGCAGCTCATTAATTACTTAGAAAAACAAATGTTTTGTTTTAGACAATGTAAGGTATTGGCAGCTATGCCAGGAGAAGTAGGGCACTGGATGTGTAACATATGCCAGCACAGCTATGCGGCATTTTGTAAAGAATTATGTCATTTGTACAAAAAAATGATTTCTTGACTGTATTGTAACTTATTAAATCAGAGGATATTGGAAGAGAAGAGGTTAATCTCAGTCCAGCTAACTTTGAAAAATTGTAAGAAATTAAATTACTTGGTTTATGCCATAAAGACTGAATCTTACAGTTCTGATTGCAGCCAGAGACTAAATGCTTGTGCCAGATAATGGTTTATTAACTCATGTAGGAATACTGGAAGTGTTTTATAGCTTCCAGATGCTATAACACATTCAGCAAAGCTCTACTGTGCACATAGCAACACATACATGCTAAATTCTGGTTCAGTTTCTAGCAATGGGGGTAGCATGGGAACCAGGAGCCATATGACCAGATGTATGTGATGTCATTCTGTAATCTAGGATAAAAATGATGTTTTAATATCAGATGAGAGAGAAATCTCAGAGCAGTTTGTTTTTGGAACCTGACAAAGAATGACCCCTCACCTACTTCATCTTGCCTTGCTCTAGTAAGTGAACCAAGGAATGGTAATTCTTATCTCAGTCAGGAAAACATAGTAAGATTAAATTCACACAGATACAGAAATACAGAACTCATCTAATCATCTGTGTTATTTTAATATTTCCTGTAATTGAAACTTTGGTGTTTATTGTAAATAGATATTTAGTATTTTCATGTTCTTTTATTATCCATTATTATATATATTTAACTTTTCACTGTGGCTAATTCTTTAGAGAATATTTTAAACTTTAAGTGGACTTGCATCTATTTGGTCACAATGTGGCCACTCTTGACAGCCTTACTGCATTGGCCAAACACTATCATCATCTTCTTCTTTTGGCTGTTCCCGTTAGGGGTCGCCACAGCAGATCACCTGTTTCCATTTCTTCCTGTCCTCTGCATCTTGCTCTGTCACACCAACCACCTGCATGTCCTCTCTCACCACATCCATAAACCTTATCTTAGGCCTTCCTCTTTTCCTGTTACCTGGTAGCTTCATCCTTAGCATCTTTTTCCCAATATACTCAGCATCCCTCTTCAGCACATATCCAAACCAACGTAATTGTGCCTCTCTGGCTTTGTCTCCAAACCTTCATTAGTATTAATATTAATTTCACTCGGTATAATTGGATACCCTTGTAAATGCCTTAGAGTAGCTGGATTTTGAGTGTCCAGTGTTAGTGTAGCTACCTTATAGTCTGAGCAGAAGGGGGCATAGTTAGTAAATCTGTGCCAGCCTATCCAAGGTGTGTCTGTGTGTGTGTGTGTGTGTGTGTGTGTGTGTGTGTGTGTGTATGCGTGCATTTAAATCAAATCTCCAAGAATGTGTGTGTGTGTGTCAGCTGCTTGGAGTATGGACACGAAGCAGTGGATTCACAGAGAGAGTGCTGGAGGATTTGGCTTGGATACTCAGCTGAGGACTCAACTCTATAGCTGTGCCAGTGGGGAGTCTCACTGGGGCCCTAAAAAGAGAAAGAAATCCAGATCCTGGACTGGGTGTGTTTCCTGTGTGCTCTTAAGGGAAATTGTGCTTGATGTAGAGAGCTGCATCTGGAAACACTGGGTGTATCCATTTTCCTTCAAAGTGACCATCCCTCTCCAGTGTCATTGGTGAGTATTCAGGCTCCTTGATTACTGGTCAAGAGTGGGGATGTCACAACTGTCTTAGCTGTTCATCATCTAGAAGGATGTATGGGCACAAATCACACTCAACTGTCTAGATTTTCATGTTATTATTTTGGTCCATTTCTCAAAATAGTTGTGTTTTCTGGAAAATAATTGAGGATTTAAGTTACTAAATAACACACATTTGAGTTTTCTGACTTCATATCCTTTGGAAAATGCATGCTAATGCAAAACATGTTATAACAGCAACTTCCTAAGTTTTTAAGAATATTTAAAATCTGTCCCTGATTTTGAGCCATTGCCTCCTATTGTTTTTGGGTTTGTCCATATTTCTTGTGTCCAGAGGTTTGAGCGATTATTTACAAAGCAGGGAAGAGAAGCACTGTATTTTGAATTCCCTACATTTGGTTGGATTACAAAACAGGTTACACTTTTCAAAATTCTTAATTACAAACCTTGTACCTTGAAGACCATAAAAAATAAAATTACAAGGGCAAAGCCATCCCAGCACTCTCCATGTAGACAGCATGACTTTCCACATCTGCATTACATTGGGGAAAGTGGGGAAAAAACACAAGAAGTGTACAGCTGGCTCACACAATTCAAGTGTCTGCAGTTAAACAAAGATCTAAAATCCATAATGAAAAGCCACTAACTGAGAGGCAGAAAGAAAGTGTAAATATACCTTGTGTTCTGTGTGATATAAATAGCTTATAGCTTAATGAGCATGAACCACAAAGTCAATGGGATGTAAAAAAGACTTACTTTAAGGGTTCCTATTAGATGACCGAAGACGCATTCTATCAAATGCGTCTTGGTCGAACTTAAAATAACAAAAAGGCAAAATAGCGAAGTGGCTTTTAAGTGAATTCTTTCCCAGGGAAAGAATTTGCTTGGCCGCTTCCGTTACTTTGCCATTTTCGGCACTGTAGTGTGATCTCAGAGTTGGTATATTTAAGGAGGTGGGTATGGGGGCAAAGTCTCCACTTTATGTATTCTTTCAATTTTTTTTTCTTTCTTTTTTCTTTGGAACAGCGATTTTTTCCCCTTGGAATAAAATCTCTGTTCTGAGTTTTCGAGATTGTAAGCTTTCACTTACATGGGGTCGATTATTCATTGTTCGCTTTTTTAAGCATTCGATGATATAATATAGACCCGGTTTTAAGTAATCAGAATGTATCTAATAAATACTGCCAGCCTAGTATGAATGAAAAAGAGTGAAAGCTAACAGGCATTCTTCTGAGGTTATTCAGTTTTCTAAACTGCAAAATAAAAAAGGAGGGCAATTTGTTTAAATAACTATTAGCCTGGTATATCTGTCAGTTAAAGTAAAGAATTAAGGCTATGGCAGTTAGTGAAGAGGATTAAGGCTATGAGCTATTAATGACTTGGTTCCTATAGTTCAGGGTTTGATTCTTTCAGCATCTATTTGCATCCTCTGTGACTCTGAGGATAGCACTCGATCAATGTTTCAGCAACTGAGAAAGTGGGAAAGATTCTCAATGGTCTCTAGGACCATATTCCTAGCAACTACTCTTGAACCTATTAATTACTATTTCCTTACTTCTACACATTCTTAGTCAAATTTAGCACTATAGATTAACTTACAATGCATTAAAGAAAAGTCCTCCCCAATGACTTCAGGTGCAAGTCACAGAAAAATATGTCTATTCCTTAAGTATTAGCATTCTCTAGAATCATGTTTTTTTGACAGCTCATGTACTGCCCATCACAAATCCACTTTCTGCTGCCTGAATAACTGGCAGACACTGGAACAAAACAATGTTCTCTCTCTCCTGTCTTTAACTAGGTTATTTCTAAGCTTTGCTTGTGCTGTCTACCTATTGTACTGTTTGCCTCACTACCTGTTTCTCTCTCTCTATATGTATCAGCCCTTGTGTTCCTGCACGTCCCTGCACCTGACCACCTGAATGTGCCCTGTTTGATGCCCAAGGGAAATAATCCTGTGTAAAGAATTTACCTAGCAGCTCCCTGTGTGACCTCCCTGAAAAAAGACGGTGAAAGTATGAAAGATTGTATCCATAACAATAATTAAATATACTGCTAAGTTAGGCAAGTTTCCCAGTCAGGTTAGCCAGCAGCCAAACTACCTCCCTCTTACAGCACTCTTCTAACCCTTACTTTTAGTTTATTTTTTACCCTACTTTCCCCATACTTTTTTATCTCCCTTCTCCCTCAGCCTAATATCCCCTTAGGTGACTTATTTAATGCAATAAGGTGTCTGATCACCAGGTGGTGCCTTAATATTAGCTTTCTGCCCTTAATTGCTTCATCCTCTCTCTTCCATATCTCCCTAACTAAGCTTTCTGTCCTTTACTTCACCTTTTCTTGATCTAATCTCCCCAACTAAATTCTCAGCTTCCTTTTGACTCACTGGTTTCCCGATCTTATTTACCCTAAGGCATCTTAAATCACTGTCTACTCCTCTTACATCCTAAATCTATACTTGCTAAGCCTCTTATCTTTCTCCTACACCTCTTACCATCAGACTCACTTGCAGTCTCTATATTTCACTTGTCTTTCTCGACAGACCACTTATTTGTCTCTTCCCGCTCCGTTCGTCCTGCGGGCTCACTCCGCTCCCCTACCCTGCCCCCAATTCTCACCCACCCCAGTACTCCTACTTTTATTCCTCCAAAGCCACACCCCCATAAGATTTGCTCCAATCACACTAATCAAGTCATTACCACCCCCTACCTCCCTTAACACAATATATGTAGTACTACCTACCTCCCATTCCTCCTGTTACTAAATAGCACCAACATATTCATCTCTGTGCCTCCCTAATAACCCCACCTATCATTCTCCTCCCACCTATTAATCCCACTATGTCCATATCTCCCACCTCACACCTATTTCAATTACTTCTCTTGCTCTCACTCTTTCCTTCTCTTACAACTGCCTATCTCCTAACCTCCTATGAACAACCTCTATACTCCACCCTTCCCTTCCCCTCCAAACATACTTCTACACCACCCCTAGCCACCTCTCTAAACTTCCTAAACATCATATCCAAACCCAGCTACCTACTTCCCAAATATCATAGACTAGCACCCATTAAATATACCAATCAAAATATTAAAAAACAACCTGTCTATTTTAGTAAACCCCTTTACCCTAAACACATTATATACCTTCACTCCCTACTAGATGGGGACATACATCCTAACCCTGGCCCAAACCATACCTCTACCACTGAAAAATGGAATCCAAACACTATTAGCTCCATAGTCCCCCTCCAAGCCTTCTAACTTTCTCCTCATAGCACATCTCAATATACGCAGCATTAACAATAAAATTCCTTACCTACACACCCTCCTAGACGTCCATCAATTTGATATCCTATGCTTATCTGTAACTTGGCTAAAACCTACTGTTAAAGACAATGAAGTAACCCCACCTGGTTACAATATCATTAGAAAAGACTACACCACCAAAAAGGGAGGAGGGATAGCAATCCTCTATAAAGCAGAATTAAAAGTTAACACTGTAGACCATAATCCACCTTTAGACAATAGAGCTGAAATACTTATCTCTAAATTTCAGGTCAACTCTTGCAAAGCTATAAATGTTATTTGTTTATACCTGCCTCCAGGAAACAACATCAGTACCATTGAAAATATCCTTAATTGGCTTTCTATTAATTTCCCACAAGAAACCATAATCCTAGGGGACTTTAATATCGACTGGCAGTCCTGTAGTAATACACACTCCGCCACCCATATTAACTTATATGGCTTCTCACAAACTATTAACTCCCCTACCAGAACTAATAAACCCAACAACAAAGAAAGTACCTTGGACTGGATACTTACTAATAATCCTCATCAAACTTACAAAGTAGGAACCCTCCCAGATGACCTAAGTGACCACTCCCTAACCTATATTATCAGATATAAAACTAATCTACCACACCCTAACACTGTTAGAACAGTACGCAACAAAAAGCAATTTAACCTTCAACTTTTCCAGACAGAACTTAATCAATGTAATTGGTCACTACTAAAATCTCTCCCACTTGATGAAGCAGTAGCCTATTTCAATACCACATTCTTAGCCATCCTGAACCACCATGCCCCAGCACGCTCTGTTAGATGTAAAGCTAAACCAGCCCCCTGGCTCTTTAATGCTACTAGACAAAAATTCCTTCTGAGAAACAAATCCTGGACAAAATAGCATACTACTAAAAATCCAATAGATCACCAAACCTTTAGGCAACTTAGAAATTACACGAAAAAGCCATTGTGTTAGACAAAAAGAACTTTTACCTCCAGGCACAGCAGACCTATCAAAAGTAACCTCAAAAGTTCTGGAACACCCTTAACAAACTTCTTTACCCAGGACAATCTATCACTCCCAACCCACTAGGCTCCAACCCTGAGAATCCCATTCACACTGCCAATGCCTTTAATTCCTTCTTTACCAATGCCATCCAAACTCTTGCTAGCCACCTATCTCCAGATACCACAAATCTGCCTACTTCGTCTTCAAACCCTCTCCCATCATTTCAATTACAACCAGTGTCTACTTCCAGTATATGCTTCCTTCTCCAAAAACTAAAACCTACCACCCCTTCAGCTGACCAACTCCCAGCAGAATACCTTCAAAAAGGAGCTAAAGCCATTGCCTACCCCATATCCATTCTGATCAATAGAACCATAAGTAAAGGAAATATCCCATCCATCTGGATAATTTCTTACATTATTTCACTACACAAAGGTGGAAATTCTTATGACTTCTCTCACTTTCGTCCTATAGCTCTGCTACCTCCTCTGGCAAAAATTATGTAAAAGTGTATC